>NW_017105956.1:0-333 GCF_001263275.1 Habropoda laboriosa
TCGGCGAAAAGAAACTAAGTCCGAAACGGTCGGGAAAAAAACTAAGTCCAGAAATGGTGAAAAATATTCTAAGTCCAGAAATGGTGAAAATAATTCTAAGTCCAGAAATGGTGAAAAATATTCTAAGTCCCACCAAGAGGGAAAAAAACTAAGTCCCGCGAGGAGCGAAAAAATTCTAAGTCCCACCAAGAGCGAAAAAAACTAAGTCCGAAACGGGCGAAAAAATTCTAAGTCCCATCAAGAGCGAAAAAAAAACTAAGTCCGAAACGGGCGAAAAAATTCTAAGTCCAAACAAGATGGCGGCCGGCTCCGGGGGGCGGAGTCGAAATCAAC
>NW_017105957.1:0-2793 GCF_001263275.1 Habropoda laboriosa
CTACATTTTTATGGTCCTTCGAGCCGGATCCTGTGAAGTGATCCGAAACCAGCAAGTGCAAACTTCGGTAAATTGCCAGTGAAGTGACTTCTACAATCTACGTTCAGCGGCAAATATATCCCCGTAGAAAGTAACAGTCCACCGCTACATCATGGCAACAGACGATGCACAACGCCTCAAACATCTCATCAGACGGAGAAGTGGAATAAAATCACACATCACCATGTTCGAGAGATATCTGGGAGGTTACGAACAACAGCCTAACCCCGCGATGCTGAGGAGTAGATTTCAAAGGATGAGAGAAGTCTACTTAACCTTCGAAGAAATTCAGGCGGCGATCGAAGTATTGCAAGAAGACGCTGATCATGAAACTGAGCGCTTCGAAGTAGAAGAGCGATACATCGAAACCAGTGTCACAACGGACAAATGGCTGACCGAATCCCAGCCGCCAACACCCAACGTCGCCGCAGCAGCCAGTTGCTGCACCCCTGCACTGTCATCAACAGGACTGCAGGTAAACTTACCGAAGGCTGATTTACCAAACTTCAGTGGTAAATTCGAAGAATGGCTATCGTTCAAGGACAAATTCACCTCGATGATCGATAGTCAAGATGCCTTCAGTAAGGTGCAAAAGTTCCATTATTTGCGATCAGCTCTGTCGGGTGAAGCTGCGAAGGTCATCGCAGCCATGGAAACGACAGAGCAGAATTATAGCAAGGCTTGGCAACTGCTCCAAGATACCTATGCCAACGAAGGGCTGATTATTGCACGCCACACCGATCTCTTGGTCGAAACGCCGTCAGTGGAACAAGAGACAGCTGCAGGACTCCGCGACTTCGTGAGTCACGTCTTGCAGCATTTGAGATCGCTGACCACACTCAACGTTCCAGTCGAACATTGGGATCATCTCCTAATGTCTATTCTGCTGCCCAAGCTCGCGCAGCAGACCAGGATGGCGTACGACAGCACGCTGAAGGATAAGGAGACGCCAAAGATTAGCGGTCTCATGGAATTCCTCCGCCAACGATCACGGAGGCTGGAGACGACCGCGACCAGTAGGACAAACACCCAAACCAGCAGAGCATCACCAAGGGTATCACCCACGCCGCAGAGAAGACAAACAAAGAGAATTCCCAACATTTCTTCGAGGAAGGATTCTAAAGTCTTCGTCACCACCACGCCATTAAAAAATTGTGCGTTGTGTAAAGACAAGGCGCATACGATACATCGCTGCGAAGAATTCCACGCGCTATCCGTCAGCGAAAGAATCAACGCGGCAAGGAAGGAAAAATTGTGTTTTAAGTGCCTTCGGACTGGACATTCGACCCAAGAGTGTACTTCGTCCCAGTGCAGGATCTGCAACTTGGGACACAACACACTCCTACATCTGCCGAGGAGTGGGAGAAGATCACCGACGCCACCGAAGAAGCAAGGATCGACGACAGCTGCGGCAGTCACCAGCGCAACATGACGCTCGACGCCAGGAAGTCGCGGATGCACTTCCCTTTCAGCTCGCACAGCATCCACCGAGTTGATGACAACAGCAAGGCTAAAGGTATACGACTCCTTAAAGAATTTAGTTTGTTGCAGGGCCCTATTGGATACGTGTTCAACGGCCAATTTCATGTCTGAAAAATTGGCGACCAGACTTCATCTGAAGCAAAGAAGATGCTCCATCCCGATTGGAGCGCTCAACCAGATGACAACATCAAGCAGCCACATCGTGACGACATCGATACGATCTGACATCAACGGATGGGAGAAAAGGCTCGATTTCCTCGTCATCCCGAGCATTTCGGAGATGGAGCCACAGCAGCCCATTAACAGGAATTCTGTCCAGATTCCAGCAAATCTGAAACTTGCTGATCCAGAATTCCATAGGCCCGCACCTATCGACCTTTTGCTTGGGACTGGTCCAACATTGGCCTTGTTCAGCGTCGGACAAATCAAGCTGTCGCCGCCACAAGGGCCGGACCTTATTCTTCAGAAGACACTGTTAGGATGGATTCTTGGAGGTAGCATCCTGTCTCCAACAAGCTGGGACAACGAGAAGTCTTCAACCTCCACGGACATCCACCTCGAAAACGACAGATGTCATCAAACATCTCACTGGTCCAGCGACGCTGAACAGTCTACAACGAGCCGAGACAACAATGCAGCATCAAAGAATTGTCAACTCAGTCGATTGGAATTCGACATGAAACAATTCTGGGAGATCGAAGAGGGACCATCAACCCCTCATCTCTCCTTGGAAGAAAGGGCCTGTGAGAAACACTTTCAGCAACACGTACATCGAGACGTTACTGGAAGATACATAGTTGCCCTTCCATTTAATGAGAACAAAGAGCGCTTAGGATATTCACGCGCCAGAGCTATGAAACGGTTCAACGCACTTCAACGCCGTTTCAAGCAAGATTCTCTCTTCAAGGAACGCTACACAGCAGTCATGCAGGAATATCTGGACCTCGGACACATGTCACTAGTACAAGATCCAACAGATACCGATGGTTTCTTTTTACCTCATCATGCAGTAATCAAGGAAACCAGCATGACGACGAAGCTTCGTGTAGTCTTCGATGGTTCGGCAAAAACCGACTCTGGGATCTCTCTCAACGAAACCCTTATGGTCGGTCCAACCATTCAAGACGATCTGGTGTCGCACATACTACGATTTCGTCTCCACAATTATGTGTTAAGTGGTGACATCGAGAAAATGTATCGACAGTTCTCAGTGCGCGATGAAGATCGAAAATTTCAACGAATCCTTTGGACGGATTCAAGTGGTGAAGTGCA
>NW_017105958.1:0-339 GCF_001263275.1 Habropoda laboriosa
ACCAAAATACACTCCCCACCTACCATACAAAATTTTCCAAATTCTAACGCCAGCATAACCCTATCACACGCTAAAAATTAATTTCAAAAATTCACCTTACGATTACACGCTTCCTTCCGTTCACCAAACGCAACTTACTAATTCAATTCATCCATCGTTCATCTCGTACCAAAATACACTCCCCACCTACCATACAAAATTTTCCAAACTCTAACGCCAGCATAACCCTACCATACGCTAAAAATTAATTTCAAAAATTCACCTTACAATTACACGCTTCCTTCCATTCCCCAAGTACCTACACCCTACCAATTCAATTCGTCCACCCCGTTTACAAAA
>NW_017105959.1:0-367 GCF_001263275.1 Habropoda laboriosa
GGAATATTTATTTGTAGCGATTATTTTTAAAGTCGATATATTTAGTTATCTGTATATGCCCCCCACATCGTAGTTCGAAAATTCGATGCCGATTTCCCAAATGCATAGCAGAATAGTACTCAATGTAGAGGACGAACATCGTACCGGTTCGTTATATGAAAATCGGAAAGAACTACTATCCCCTAGCCGACGTTATATTTGTATATTCGCTTCGTTAAACAGTAACACGGCAACCGTGTGAGATAATGAAATAACAAACCACACCTTTGTATTCTGTACCAAAAAAGGTAAGAATTCGTTGGGAACATTTATTTGTTGGAATTATGATTAACGTCGAAATATTTAATTATCTGTATTTTGCCCCACC
>NW_017105959.1:919-5020 GCF_001263275.1 Habropoda laboriosa
GATTTCATTGGATACATTTAGCTGAAGGAATTATATTTAAAGTCGAAATATTTAGTTATCTGTATTTGTCCACACCATCGTAGTTCGAAAATTCGACGCCGGCGTCCAGAATGCATGGCAGAACCGTACGCCATTTAGAGAATCTGAATCGTCCCTGTATGATATGCGAAGGTCGCGTAGAAGTACTATAACCATGTGCGGCGTTACTTGTGTATATTCGCTTCGTTTAACAGTAACATCGGCACCGTTTGAAGTTTGAATAACAAAGCACACCTTTGTATTCGGTACCCAAAAATGGTAAGATTTCGTTGGTCACATTTAGTTTTAGGAATTATTATTAAGGTCGAAATATTTAATTATTTGTATTTTCCCCCACATCGTAGTTCGAAAATACTGCTCCGATGTCTAGAATGCATAGTTGAATCGTTCTCCATTTAGAGTACGAGTATCGTACCGGTACGTGACGTGAAAATCGCGAAGAACTACTATCGCCTAGCCGACGTTATAGGTGTATATTCGCTTCCATTAACATTAACACGGGAACCGTTTGAGCTATTGCAAAGACAAACCACTCCTTTGTATTCGGTACCAAAAAAAGGTAAGCTTTCGTTGGCCACATTTAGATTTAGGAATTACTTTTATCGTCGAAATATTTAGTTAACTGTATTTGCCCCCACCATTGTAGATAGAATATTCGACGCCGGCGTCCAGAATGCACAGCAGAACCGTGCGCCATTTAGACGACGTGAATCGTCCCAGTATGATACGCGATGGTTCCGGAGAAATACTATAACCATGTGCGACATTATATGTGTATATTCGCATCCATTAACATTAACACGGGAACCGTTTGAGCTATTGCAAAAACAAACCACTCCTTTGTATTCGGTACCAAAAAAAGGTAACCTTTCGTTGGCCACATTTAGATTTTGGATTTACTTTTCTGTAGAAATATTCTGTTAACTGTATTTGCCCCCACCATCGTAGAGAGAATATTCGACGCCGACGTCTGGAATGCACAGCAGAAATGTACTCCATTTAGAGTACGAGAATCGTACCTGTGCGTTACGGGAAAATAGCGAAGAAATACTATCGCCTAGCCGACGTTGAAGGTGTATATTCTCTTCGTTTAACAGTAACACGGGAACCGTTTGAGCTATTGAAAAAACAAACCACTCCTTTGTATTCGGTACCAAAAAATGGTAATATATCGTTGGTCACATTTAGTTTTAGGAATTATTAATAACGTCGGAATAATTAATTATCTTTATTTTCCCCCACCATCGTTGTTCGAAAATTCGAGGCCGACGTCCAGAATGCAATGCAGAACCGTGCGCCATTTAAAGGACGTGAATCCTCCCAGTATGATATGCGAAGGTCGCGAAGAAATACTATAACCATGAGCGACGTTATATGTGTATATTCGCTTCTTTTAACCGTAAGACCTGAACCGTTTGAGCTTTGAATAACAAAGCACAGATTTGTATTCGGCATCTAAAATGGTGAGATTTCGTTTGTCACATTTAGCTTTAGGAATTACTTTTAACGTCGAAATATTTAATTATATGTATTTTCCCCCACCATCGTAGATCTAAAATTCGTCGCCGTCGTTCAGAATGCTAAGCAGAATCGTACGCCATTTAGTTTTCGAGTATCGCCCCAGTATGTTATGTGAATGACGCGAAGATCTACAATCACCTTGCCGACGTTATATTTGTGTATTCGCTTCGTTTAACAGTAACATGGCGACCGTGTGAGATATTGAAGAAACAAGCACGCCTTTGTATTCGGTACCAAAAAAAGGTAAGATTTCGTTGTGAACATTTATCTGTAGGCAATATTTTTAATGTCGAAATATTTAGTTATCTGTATTTACCCCCACATCCTAGTTTGAAAATTCGGAGCCGATGTCCAGAATGCATAGCAGAATCGTGTTCCATTTAGAGTACGAGTATCATACCGGTGCGTTCCACGAATATCGCCAAGAAATTCCATCTCCAAGCCAGACGTTATATGTGTATCTTCGCTTCGTTTAACAGTAACACGGGAACCGTTTGAGCTATTGAAAAAACAAACCACTCCTTTGTATTCGGTACCAAAAAATGGTAATATATCGTTGGTCACATTTAGTTTTAGGAATTATTAATAACGTCGGGATAATTAATTATCTTTATTTTCCTCCCACCATCGTTGATCGAAAATTCGAGGCCGACGTCCAGAATGCAATGCAGAACCGTGCGCCATTTAAAGGACGTGAATCCTCCCAGTATGATATGCGAAGGTCGCGAAGAAATACTATAACCATGAGCGACGTTATATGTGTATATTCGCTTCTTTTAACCGTAAGACCAGAACCGTTTGAGCTTTGAATAACAAAGCACAGATTTGTATTCGGCATCTAAAATGGTGAGATTTCGTTTGTCACATTTAGCTTTAGGAATTTCTTTTAACGTCGAAATATTTAATTATATGTATTTTCCCCCACCATCGTAGATCTAAAATTCGTCGCCGTCGTTCAGAATGCTAAGCAGAATCGTACGCCATTTAGTTTTCGAGTATCGCCCCAGTATGTTATGTGAATGACGCGAAGAACTACAATCACTTAGCCGACGTTATATTTGTATATTCGCTTCGTTTAACAGTAACATGGCGACCGTGTGAGATATTGAAGAAACAAGTACATCTTTGTATTCTGTATCAAAAAGAGGTAAGATTACGTTGGGAATATTTATTTGTAGCGATTATTTTTAAAGTCGATATATTTAGTTATCTGTATTTGCCCCCACCATCGTAGTTCGAAAATTCGATGCCGATTTCCAGAATGCATAGCAGAATAGTACTCCATGTAGAGGACGAGCATCGTACTGGTACGTTATGTGAAAATCGGAAAGAACTACTATCCCCTAGCCGACGTTATATTTGTATATTCGCTTCGTTTAACAGTAACACGGCAATCGTGTGAGATAATGAAATAACAAACCACAACTTTGTAATCGGTACCAAAAAAAGGTAGGGTTTCGTTGGGAACATTTATTTGTTGGAATTATTTGGAACAACGAAATATTTAATTCTTTGTATTTTCCCCCACATCGTAGTTCGAAAATTCGACGCCACGTCCAGAATGCATAGCAGAATGAAACACCATTAGAGTACGAATATCGCTGCTGTATGTTATGTGAAAGTCGCGAAGAACTACTATCGCCTAACCGACGTTATTGGTGTATATTCGCTTAGTTTAACGGTAACACGGCAACCGTTTGAGCTTTGAATAACAAAGCACACCTTTATATTCTGTATCAAAAAATGGTAAGATTACGTTGGTCATATTTAGTTTTTGGAATTATTCGTAACGTCGAAATATATAATTATCTGTATTTGCCCTCACCATTGTAGTTCATAAAGTTGACGCCGATGTCCAGAATGCATAGCAGATATGTACTCGATTTAGAGTACGAGTATCGTACCGGTACGTTACGTGAAAATCGCGAAGAAATAATATCTCTAGAGTGACGTTATATGTTTATATTCGCTTAGTTTAACAGAAAGACCTGAATCGTTTGAGCTTTGAATAACAAAGCACACCTTTGTATTCTGTATCAAAAAATGGTAAGATTTAGATGGTCACAATTAGTTTTATGGAATTAATTTTAACGTCGATATAATTAATTATCTGTATTCTCCTCCCCCATGGTAGTTCGTAAATTCGACGGCGATGTCCAGAATGCATAGCAGAATCATACTCTAATTGGAGTACGAGTATCGTACGGGTACGTTACGTGAAAATCGCAGAGAAATACTATCCCCATGCGCGACGTTATAGGTGTATATTCACTTCGTTTAACGGTTACACCGCAACCGTGTGAGATATTGAAGAACCTAGCACACATTTGTATTCGGTATTAAAAAATGGTAACATTTCGTTGGTCACATTTAATTTACGGAATTATTATTACCGTCGAAATATTTAATTATCTGTATTTTCCCCCACCATCGTTTTTCGAAAATTCGAGGCCGACGTCCAGAATGCATTGCAGAACAGTGCGCCATTTAGAGGACGTAAATCGCCCCAGTATGATATGCGAAGGTCGCGAAGGACTACTA
>NW_017105960.1:0-295 GCF_001263275.1 Habropoda laboriosa
ATATACCAGTATTGTTTTACAGCATTTTACACTCTATTTACTGCTCCCTTACACTCCAAATCCTTTTGTTTTTGCAAAAAACCTATTGTTTAAACAATTTTCCGTTGCAAAAGTGTATGAATCAATGGCAGAAACCACCAGGAATGCGTTTTCATCGACAAAATCGAAAAAATCCCGAAATTCGAGCGAAAACTACGAAAATTAAGGTAAGAATTTGAAAATCGCGCGAAACTACTCGTTCGGTGCTAGAGTCCTCGAGAATTCCTGGAATTTTCGTCATTTCTCGGAAATGACG
>NW_017105961.1:0-668 GCF_001263275.1 Habropoda laboriosa
AACATACGGCGGCAACTCTCGTACTCTAAATGGCGTACGATTCTGCTATGTATTCTGGACGACTGCGTCGTATTTTAGAACTAAGATGTTGGGGGCAAACACAGATAATTAAATATGTCGACGTGAAAAATAATTTCTAAAACTAAATGTGACCAACGAAATCTTGCCTCTTTTTGGTACGATAACGAAGTTGTGCTTGGTTCTTCAATATCTCACACGGCTGCCGTGTTACTGTTAAACGAAGCGAAAGGGCACCTATTACGTCGGCTAGGGGATAGTAGTTCTTCGCGACTTTCACAGAACATACTGCGGCAATTGTCGTACTCCAAATGGCGTACGTTTCTGCAGTTCATTCTGGAGGGCGGCGTCGAATATCAGAACTTCGATGGTGTGGGCAAATACAGATAATAAAATATTTCGAATTTAAATATAATTCCTTCAGCTAAATGTGACCAACGAAATCTAACCATTTTCATACAGAATGCAAAGGTGTGTTTTTTATTCAAAGCTCAAACGGTTCCGGCCTTACTGTTAAACGAAGCGAATCAAATAACATCGCACATGGTTAAAGTAGTTCTCCGCGACCTGCGCATACCATATTGTGTCAATTCTCGTCTTCCAAATGGCATACGGTTCTGCTATGCATTCTGGGCACCGGCGTCAAATTT
>NW_017105962.1:0-6776 GCF_001263275.1 Habropoda laboriosa
ACTGCGAGCGAGATAACATGGACGCAGCAATGACGCAGACCTAGGCGTAGGACCATCTATACTCTCACTTGTAGAATCCAAACTTACTAACTCTTGTATGTAGAGAATTTACTGTAGTTTGGAAGATATTGAACTTCTTCCGGGACGTAGTTATATTCACGTAGTTATATTTTATTCCTGTCAAATCAATAGCAATTAAACAAATAAAAGAAATTCATAAAGCATTAATAATATACAAAAAACGAAAAAAAAAAAAATAACGTGCACATATCTGGCCATTGGACGTTAATGGTGCTTAATTAAGTATGAAAATATTTCACACACCCAAGACTGATCGACTCTTTACATTTTTCGCAAATGTAACACGTGTTCGTCTCAAATAATACTTGTAACAGCTTGGAGGATTTTTCAGTTCCATTTTCATAGGATAGCGACCTATGCAGGGCCGTGTTTATACTTTCGGAGGCCCCAGGCGCAACATCATCGAGGCCTCAAAAGAACAAGTCTGAATATTTCAGTTGATCAAATTCATACACAATTTTTTTTAAGTTTATTGAAAATAAAAATCGACATTTTCATAATAAAATAAAAATAACATTGGTATACATACAGAGTGTTTGTTTTATACGGAAATACGCGAATAACTTAAAAATAATGGCCCATATGGAAAAATGTTTCAAACAAAAGTTGCACAATGCCGAACGAGACATATTATACTGATATTTATTTTATTTTGCAATGACCTTGAAAAGCCCTGCAAAGGTCACGTTTATATTCTTAAATAGGACCCATATTTTTTCTATTGCATATTCTTATAGCCGACATCGAAACTTTTTCAAGACACTACTAATTTGTATACTTCGCTCAAACCGCTATAGAGATATTAAATTTTAAAGTTGATATACTGTCGGCAGTCAACATAAAATGTGTTGCTTCCATTTGCCAAAATATAATACCATTTGTTCAAATATTATTATTTAATAATCTAAATACATTTTCGTGTTCAGTATTACAACTGATAATAGGATACCTACCTTCGTTACATATTTATAGATTAACAGTAGGTAACACTACATAGGTAACAGACAAACTACTACAAAGTTACTAATAATCTTATACAGTCGACGAAAGATCAAACTAAAACACTTGAATTTATTTGATCAGTATTTTTTTTTTCAATCAATAACAAGTGTTTCTTAAAATGAATATTTTGGTTAGTATAAATAATTCATTGTCGGTATTAAATCGCATTTTGTCAGTACAATTTTGTTTATTTGATCGGTATTAATTTGATTTTTTAGTCATTTGTTTTTGGTCACTGATCATCTATTTAAAATACTGACAAATTATTATGTTTACTAATATTTTAATGAAAATTCTGACAGTTTTTGTATTAATCAATGTAATACTAACCACTTATATCACATACTGATATTGTATTTTAAATACCTTTTATTTAAAATACTGACTCAATAAATAACAGCCAAACTAAAAATAAAAAAATAAAAATATTTGCTTTTTACCCTCAGGTAATAGTATCAGGTCTATGCAAAAGTTCCCATCGTATTTTTTTGGGGAGAATGTGTATTTATTTTTCATTACATTTATAATTATTCGTCGTAAGAATACTAATAATATAATATTAACGCTGTAATAAATTAACTACAGCATTAACATAAATACCAACTGCGAAAATTTAAATAAGAAAAAAACAGAGCTGCCTGAGATACTATTTTTAATAGTAAATAGTGAATAATCCTATTTATTTTAAGGTATACATAAAATTTTTGAAAATGAAATATTTTATTTGATACCGTAATATTCTTTTCAAAGGAAACGGTACAGTTTCATCGATTTACAAACGATGGAAACTTTTTCACAGACCTAATAATATATTACAAAAAGAAACCACAGCTTTTAATCGTAAAATACAAAGAAGCATCTACAAATCAATCTGATGACGGAAAACTAAATGAAATTTAAACGAACATTCAGCAGTTTTCGTGAAACGGTAGAGTAATCAATACCATCCTGTGTATAAATGTGTATACCTATATATGCACATGACGAAAACTATACGTATGCCGGTGTAAGTTACAACGTATATGTTACAACGTACATTTCTATTTGTCCTGAAATCCTGGTAACATAGCTACAGAATTTTGAAATTGTTTTTCACCTTTCCCAAGAAGATTTTTCCAAAAGTCTTCTAGTACGGGGCAAACACACCTCCTGTATTGCAAACTTTCCTAATTCTTGATGAACCATACCTAGAACGCTGTACATAAGAATATGAAGGATATAAAATATGTTTTGGTCACATTGGAATTTCTCAGGTGAACCTACATACTTAGTGCTGAACAACAAATAATATCGTTGATTGCATTGCTTAAACACGACATTTAATATATTTATTAAGGGATAACGATATTTTTATAGTAATTAAGGGGTTATAGTTATTTAGAAGGATAAACTAAGTAATTCCATTTTCTTTGCATATCTAAAAAGTTTGAAGTTTCAGAATACATATACATCTTGATAATTGGTATCTTAAAAATAAATTAAATTACACAAGTTTCAATAAAACAGGTCTGTATAAGGTGCTTACGTATTCTGGAAGAAGAATTCTTTAAATCGGTGAACATCTTGGCATATGATGCTTAAATCGACTGACTTAGAGGAAAGGACAATGTTAAAAATATGCGAATTTTGGAAATCATTGGGATTGAAAAACTTTGCATGTTCTAAGGAATTGGGAAGTAATAATCATTTGTCCGGGAAGTAGTGGAAAAGTTATAAAAAATGTTAATAAATACCAGAATATAATGGTGAAGGATATATGTACTGTTAAAGGACAGTATCCCACATCAAGTCAAGCTGTTTTGAAGATCACTGTACCCCTGTGTCTTGACGTGCCCTATATTCGTTGGTGTAAGGAGGTTTGCTTGGCTACAGGGATATTTTTAAACGTTAATATCTAAAAAACGAAGCCTCAAGCGCAATTTTTTTATTCTTGATTTTCGCCTTATATCAACTTCTAGAATCACCTCTTAAATTTTCTATCAATAACTACCAAATATCCTATATACGCTAAAAATGAAGGAAAATTCGAAACAGAATTCTTTCTTCCCTGACATGTTATACAAGAATTGTAGCTAATACCGAATTGCCAAAAAATTCGCATATTTCATAAAATGATAATTTAATGTCACTCAATCATCATTATAAAAAACATTTTATATAATCTCAGCCTACAGCTGTATACATTTACTGTTACCATATTTACTCCCATTGTACACTGAATAATATTGTGTAGAGTTTAACAAGTGCCTTCGTACTTTTCTGTTGGCGCCTTTAATCTTAATTTAATCATTAATTTTATACTTTGCTCACCTCCATTTTAGTTTAATCGAACAAATTTTAAAACGATGCATCCAAAAGAAAAGATTTTGCGGCTACGATTGAATATTGCACACGTATGAAAGTTTGCTGCAGCGAAAGGGTAAACAACATATTCAACGAGAATGTGTTAAATAACTCACACAAAGCTCTCTGCAACACTCTTCTCCATGCGACACTGATCATCTCGATAAGACTCTCCCTTCTCTATACATAGAGTACACCAATCATCTTATGAGACCTTTTGTCATACGATCTGAAATACCGACAACGTACAAAACGATTGGTTTTGAAGCGCACTCTACGCTTAAGAACGGTTATTTTAAGAACTGCATCGCGCAAAATAATCGATATTGGCTGTGTGTACATTGTTACTGTGTTGTCAATAAATCCTTGGATCCCAAAACGCACATGTATGCGATTGAATCCATTCTGATTCATCCTAAGATTCGAAATTTTGTTTAAAATAACAAGTGTCAAGTGTTCTTGATTTCAATTCCTACCACTAATAGCGCTGTGATATAATACCAGTCCCAATTGATACAGTAGGATGATGGTAAAGGAATTCCCGAACTCTGGAGTCGTGTGACAAAAAATGCATTGGATGGTCTACTCTATATCTCGTCTGTGCTAACATCTTATGAAATTTTTTGTTCGAAGCCAAGAAAATCCTTATCATTTTTGTATTGCTACCAACGTTACCGATTGAGCATAGAATAAGATTACAACATTAGTAGTGGTTGGAATTGGAATTAAACGTAACTATAAGATTACAAATAAAAAAGTAACGTAATTGTATATTAGTAGATGATTCATCACATGCGCGTGTTCTACTGCTGCCAAAAGATCGTTAACCTACCCAAGCAATCTAATATATATATATAAAAGAGAATTTTTTACATCTGCCGACTTTACCATCTTTGATGGTTAGATTGTATGTAATTCCTAAACTCATCGCTTTATATCGTAGAGAGCATAACAAAAACTCTGATTTTTTACACGATCAGTACTTCAGAACGTTGGACACAAAAATACATTAAGGCCCAAGATCTATCTTGTACTTCGTCTGTGGTTCTACCCACCCAATCCAATAGTATGTATGTAAATATGTAGTAGCTTTGTGTGCAGATTTAACAAAAGAGGATTTCTACATCTCTCGACTATACTTTATCTTTGATTGTTTATATGATCGGTATTCCAGATCGTTGGACACGAAAATATATTAGGTGTTGGGTCTATTCTGTAGTGATACAACATAAGGCAATATCACATTGTTTTTTATAGAAAATAAAAAATTTTTCCTCTTTTCAGAATTACTTTTAATCATAGCAAAATTTCAGATTTAATTACTACTGAACTTAAATTTTCAAATAAGGAAAAAGTACAATCATTTAAAGAGAATCTCGTCTATTTCTGACTAATCTATGATTATTTATGCTCTATCGATAAAAACAGAACGATGTACACAATGAATACTTTTCGATTTCACCGCTACGTGGCGTACACATAAAAGAATTCTATGTAAGATTGCGAATCTTTTAATACGCCATTTTAAAGTGCAGTATCATCAGCGCACCGTAGAACATAAATTAACCGCGTGTTGAAATTTAATATATTTATCAAAACAAGAAGGTGTGTTTAAAGAACGAAATATGTCAGGCGGAGCGCTTTTTGGAAATAATGCTTCTCGCGGTACTCCTAAAAATTTAGTTGAGTTCAAAGCAGGAAAAATGACCATGAAGGGAAAAATGGTATATCCAGATATTCGAAAGGGCCAGCTTTACGTTTATCAATCTGACGATTCATTAATGCACTTCTGTTGGAAAGATCGCGTATCAGGATACGTTGAAGATGTATGAATTCTTCTTTACTATTTTTAATATTTATTAAAGTTTTAAAATGGTACAAAATTTTATTGTTTGTCAAATTTATTTTTCTTAATTTATTTTTCCTGATGATTGTGAATTTAAACATGTTCCTCAATGTAAAACTGGGAGAGTATACCTTTTAAGATTCAAGTCATCCAACAAAAAATTTTTCGTTTGGCTACAGGTAAGATAAAGTACTATTAAAAATCATATATTCACTCACATTTCATATAATTTATACTGTAGAGGATAGTAAACTTTATAAATATTATAAATGTCTTAAACATGTAATAGAAAGACTAAAATTTTAGTGGTAGTGAATTTTTTGTTACATTTTTTACTTTTTAATCAATTTATTAAAAAATGTCACACATGTGCACATGTATATATGTGTGATATTTTTAGTTTTTTTGTCTATCATACTTTCAATTCTATTTAAAGCTTATTTTGAATTTCATTCAATGTTGTATTATGAGTGATTCAAAGTAATGTGCTATGCAAATTCAAAAATTTAATATTTTTTCAGACAAAATGAAATTAAAAAATACATATATTCTTCCATAAATTTCTTATGAATTCTTTGAATTTTGTTCTTTTATCTTCTTGCAAAATTTATAATTATTTAACCAGGAGAACATTAAATATTTATTCATCTCTAAGAAAACATTCAAAGAGGTTTAATTATGTCATACCCTTTTATAATATTCATATTTAGAATATTTCATTTATACTAGAAATTTTGCTACAAAAACATGTAGATACTTGTATGGTGGTATTAACAGTATATAAAAAAGTTCCATTTTATTTAAAAATTATATGTTGATAGTAACAAAATATAGTATTAATTGCAAAATATTGTGCATAATAAAACAGGACACTAATGTAAAGTACATAATACAGTAATATAATTACTAATGCATATTATTTAAAACATGTATTTTGGAAACAGCATTAATTTTGTATTCAATATGAAATATATTTGAGATCTATAAAATATGAAGAAATATTTTGATAATAAACTAATACTTTATGCTTCTGTAGGATCTTAAAACAGACAAAGATGAAGAATATTGTAGAAAAATTAATGAAGTTCTTAATAATCCACCAACTCCTGGGTCACAGAGAAGTGGCAGTACAAACACAGAAGGAGATCTCCAAAATTTGTTAAATAATATGTCACAACAGCAGCTAATGCAGTTGTTTGGTGTGGGTCAAATTGGTTTAAGTTCCTTGTTGAGTACAATGAATAGACCTCAAGGTGCACAAAGTACTAGAGCTTCTACAACAATTGCATCAACTCGTGTTACTACCAATGCTTCGAAACCTGTAACAGAGATGGTGTCTTCAGCAGCATCTACTAATGATACTCCAAAACCTAATGGTAAGAATATCTATTACATACATAACATATACTAATTTATATAAATCTTAATCTAGGTGACAATAAACCATCAACACGAACACCAGGTACTTCCACACCTGGAATCACAACAAATACAAATAACAAAA
>NW_017105962.1:6833-11938 GCF_001263275.1 Habropoda laboriosa
TACAGCTGGATATAATTATTGATATTTACAGATTATTCTAACATACTTCTATATATATTCCCAAAGATAATTAATGTTGCTTACCCAGTACCCAACACTATTTCTATATTATATAGTACAATTAGACACTAGATAAAATATATCGACTTGGTACTATTTCTTTTCAATTTTCTATGATTTTATACACTTAATAAACACTGCCAAGTTGACTAGTTTGCACAAGTAGTATAATTAATTCAAACAACAAAGTTACTATATTGTACATTTGTTGCAAACACCATTTCAATTTGAACCCATAAAATGCTACAAATGACAGTTTCTTTTATATATAAATAGAGAATCTAATATATATACAGGATAATACTTTTATATTATACTAATCAAAGTAGTTGTCTAAAAAGAGGTATTGAATTTCACTAGAGTTAGTCTTTTAAACAATGAACATGTTTAAACTTTACTTATGAATATGATAAATAGCATAAATAAAAGATGAATGCAATCCCTACATAATTTAATCATAAATAAATTTATAAATTTTATTCTATGCTTGAGGATTATATCAGTATTAATTTCTTTGCTATTGCATTTTTTTCTTTTTCTTTTTTATTGAAAGTATTTAAAATCATTTTTGTCACTATGGAGTAATAGAAAGAAAAAAATCGATTAATTAAGTTAAATTAAGTATACTTGTACAATTTTTTTTCTTTTGTTTTTGTTATTTTTTTTTAGTTAAAGTACTTACAATTAATTCCTCCCAGGAAGTTATAAGTAAACTTGATGACATTAAATCGTGGCATGTGGAGTAACTTAGCTTAATGGTTACATTAGAGAGTTGTATTTGCATGTGCATCTTTTTAATCTATATGATTATCTGAATAAATCAATTCTGAAGCTAATGTATTTTTATGCTGTGTTAAGTGTTGTTTAATTCTTGTTTAACTGTAGGTATTGTCAAATCGTTGTATATTATGTCGTACGGTGGGGCGTCACATATGTCGCGTAGAGTTTTTGATTGAAATTTTTGTAGAATTTTTATATTCGAATTACTGACACTTTGTTCAGGCAGGTTTTAGAATAATCTTGTATATCAGTAATTTGTTTTCTGACTTTAATTTAGAATATCTTTTTATCATCCAGTACAGCTTTTTTACTTTTACCGTGAGCTGAGTATATTTAGTTTGTATATGGTTTTTCCATACTGATCTTCTATTATATCTAATATCATACCAAGATATTTAACTGAATCACTTTGTAGAATTACTATACTGTTTAACTTCACTGAAGGACATATATTTCTGCATAGAGTGAAAATCACATGATTTATTTCATTTTCATTTACTTAAATATTCCAGTGTTTGAGCCAAATAGCTATATTGTCTAGGTGCTCTTATAAATTTTTGGTGGCTTCAGATGGATCTTCATGAGAGGCAAGAATTGCCGTGTCATCTGCAAACGTAGCTGTGGCTATTTTTTCCGAGGTTGGTATATTTGCAGTATAAATAAGATTCAAGACAGCAGAACACCAGAATTGATTGGATAGGCTGGGTAATTACTTCTTGAAACTTGACTTTGAATTTGCTATTAGTTAAACATGATAGTAATAGTTTATAGAGAGAGTGTGATAGTAGCTTTTTTTAGCTTATAAAGGATACCTGTGTGCTAAAGTTTATCAAATGCCTGTTAATCTCTAGAAAGACAGCAGAACAATATTCCTTCAAAATCTTGTCTTACATAATCACTAGCCTATGAATTTCTTGAAGGATTGAGTGTTGTCTTCAGAAGTCAAATTGATGCCCTAGTGTTATATTTAATTTCGTTAATACAGGTTCCATACGTTTGGTAAAAGGCTGGTAAGGCGATGTGATGATATTTCATGTGCAGGTCTGTTTATTACTACAAAATGTGAAATTTTCCACTGTTTAGGAAAGAGGCCTAGGCGTAGTATAGCATTGAATATCGATGTTATTATTGTCATCGATATTAATGCTATATTTTTCTTAGGAAGTTCTTTGATTATTTTATCTGTGATTAACTTGTGCCTAGAAGCTTTTTTGGTGTTTATTCTAATATTTATCATTATCTTAAGTTCTTCAGTCGTAAACAGTTTGACAGGTGGAGATAACTGATAGGGAATTTATAAATATTCCGAATGATTCTATTACTTAAGAGATCGGGGGGAAAGATTTAAATACTTCGGCAAAAAGGTGTCAAATGCATCTGCCTTTACTTGAGGGCTCTTAGCTCAGCATCCTTGCAAGTTCCGAATAAGCGGAATTGTTTTCTGTAGTTTTGTAACCCTTTTGGTTGCCTTCCAAAGAGAGTAATCAGTGGCTTCTGTTGGTGTTAGGCTGTTTAAGCAACTACTGAAAGATTCGCTTTTGTACAGTATAGTCGATTGAGTTTCCTGGTTGCTATATTCAGCAGTTTCTTGCCATTAGGGGATCTAGAGTTTTTCCTCGTTTTTTTCAGCTTTCTCTTTTTAGCGATCTCTCAGTAATGAAATCTGGATAGGTGTACTGGATTGGATGTACTATTGTAAAAGTTGCGGATCTGACTGCTTCGATGATATACATTAAGTATTCTATTGCTCCTAGCTGATACAGTAACAGAGCTGTGTCAATATACTTGTGATTGTAGGTTTGGAGTTTATAGTGTCTTAAATTACATATAATAATTGTAGCAATACCACCTTGTGCTTTACTCCTAAGACGTTGCGTCATGACTTTTAGGTAATTTTTATCAGTGAGGGGGGTTTTGGAAATGAGTATTACTTGAATTTCTTGGCTGATAATAAATGCTTCAAGCTCATATTTACGCCGCATGAGCTTATTCGCATTCCATAGAGCAATGCGTACAGGTTTGCAATTATTTTTGTTACTATTGCTGTCAGTAAGATTAGCATATTATTGATTTGTTCTCTTTGTCCTATAAGTGTATATTCTAGTTTGTAAAAATATTTTTCTCTAGACTGTATGAAGATATTAAGGTTGTTTCTGCGTAAGTAGTAGGGGGATTAGTATACACTTCGTTGGTTGCTGTTATGCTGTGTTGGTGCGGTATTGGTTGATTAGGCAGTATTTTGGTCTTTGGTCTTAGAAATTTGCGTTGTTGCACTACCTTATGTACTGAACAGCCTCTATAATTAGCAGGATGGTCACCGTCGCATAATGTACATTTTACTGGAATATGAGCTGGTTTCGTACAGTCAATAGTGGGATGCAGTTCCGAGTATTTTGTACAGCAGAAATCGTGATTATAGTACAGTTGTGTGTGTCCATATTATTGACATCTTTTACTTTGACCAATTTTCCTTTTCTTATAAAGGAGGTCTATTTGTACAATGCAATTTATTAACGTCTTTATTTGGTATATTTGTTTATTGTTATAGCTTGGTTTTAAATCTATGAGGAACAATAATAATATTAGTTATATTTGTTACCCCATGTCCCAGTATCATTAACTCTTCTTTCAATTCGTCCATATTTGCAGAGTAATATATGTATACATATATATTGTGTAAAACAACTCTATATGCTCTGTCCTACTTGAGCTGATATGTGTGAAATCTAGCATTAAATATTTTCAGGTGTTCAATTATTTTCTTGTACGGCTCTGCATTTTTGGGTAAAATTTTCACCTTATCATTTTTTGGTTTTAAGCTGTATTCATCCTTATTCCTGATAGTTCCCAATTCATTTGACATAATTTGAATGTCGAAGAAGTCTTAAAGTAAGATCGGCAGTGGTAGAGGTATATTTATAGATGACGGAATTTCAGGCACATTACTATCATTTGGTATTTCTAATAACGTGAAACTATTTTTTGTCTAACGTTACATACGAGTGATTCAGAAATTCATTTACTTGGGAAATTTGTACTTTTTTGAAATGATTCCTTTTGCCATGCTAGTGGAAGGATGTTTGTATGGTTGTTATTTCTTTCCGGTGATAAGTTTACAGACATCTTTGAGTTTACGTTAAGCAAGTCGTTCACGAGGTAAAGCTCGGCATAGCTTACAATTATATAGTCTGTACCCTAGGTTCTAGAGAATATACTATTGCAAGTACTTTAGAGCTTTCGCTATTTTTCACTGTTTAGGATTGGTTTCGAGGGTCGTCTTATGTATATCAATAGATATCGCTGCGTGAAGCGTGGAACGTGATATTGCTCGCTTGACGTGACTTATTATATATTATTTAAAAAATCCAACTGAACTTCAAATAACAATACATCCATTGAATGTATCCCTCCTTTAATCTTCTAAAAGCAAATTAACATAATTTTTAAAATATAAGCATTTATAGATTAAAATGAGTCCTGCAGACAATACTAGAAATATACAGGGTATCTAGTAACTGGGCCAAGCTATAACTCAGTTCTTATTGAAGATAGAACAAAATTGTAGAGGAAAGTATTGCATGGTTTAACAAGTTGTATCATCCTGCAATGCGGCTTTTTACGGAAGTACATCGGTGTAGTTGCAAAGTGAAATTGCACTCGTTTTTTTAATGCTACTCTATGATGTTTTTACATGAATTGAATCCTCGTGCTATTCTGAATAAAAAAGTATTAGGGTACAATCGTGAAAAACTCAATACTTTTCAAAATATTTACCTCTTTTTCCAACATCTACAGTAAATGTTCAAATGTTCCACCATTGCATTCTAAACATTTTCTTACACGTTTTTTTACACTTTTCACCATATTGTTCAGTTGTTCCTCTACAATTTTTTTAAGTCTTCAATAACAACCGAGTTATAACTCGGCCCAATTACTAGATACACCCTGTATATTATATTCATATTATTTTTCATTTTTACTATAATGAATCTTCATTATATAAAAATTTGCATCTTCATTTTAATACTGAACTTTTCTCTATATTAGCCTCTAATTGAAATCCTGTCTTTGATTTTAGGATCGTTAGTTTTACGTCTACTGTATACATATATTAAGCAGCACCGTGTATACATGTACACAAACCACTGCACTATAGTTTACAAAAGATAGTCATGTATTTTAATCTTATACAATAACATTTTATTTAGTGTCAAATAATAGTTCGCTATAGCATATTATCTACCTTTCTTTTTGATTAATTATAT
>NW_017105962.1:12063-13338 GCF_001263275.1 Habropoda laboriosa
AATACTGTAAATTAATAAATTAGAAAGCAAAGTATTAATAGATATTTTTTATAAAAAGTAATATGTCTTACTTTATGTTTTCTAGTTATACTAAATAATACATGTGTTAAACCATGTATAAAAATTCTAATATTTAATTAAAAAATGTATAGTCATATTCATTCAATCAGAACACAATTTATTGCAGTATATGTGGTTTATTATTTGTTTACACAATCTGTAATAAAATCTTAATTTTATTATTTGCATGTTTTTTTACAATTTGCTTTAAAAAGTCGTAATAAAATAACTGGAAGACAAATTATGATAAGCAGTCAACAATATATGTCAATTGTTTTGAATTTCATATTTTACCTGTATAATGTTGTGTAAATTTTTGTCATTTGATAGAGTCAGTGGCATCATCAGTAACTGAAACAAAGTGTAGTGTGACAAAACTAACACTATAAAGTCAAAGGACAGAGAGACATGGTTATTTCATTATTTAATCTTCTTTTCCACATGAACTTTTCCTGGCTGTCGGAGACTCTCACTCTGCGGAGCAGTTGGGGAAGTTTCTCTGGGATTATTTGTTGTTTTCAGCCACCTACAGCACAGCATATGATCCGGCAGAGGGGCATAACAACTGAGCTAACAAGTACCATCCCTGCAGCGATTTCTGCAACGGAAAGCTTGGAGTGTGCAATGAGCCGACACTTACCACCAGGAGATCACCTGTGTACCACGCTAGTGTCTCCCCAGTTCTCCCAGGCGCTATCAATGTTCTGGTCTGCTTTGCAGTCAGGCCAGGCGGGAGAGGTCATCCGTCAATTTGGCTTTGGCCCGGATGCTGTCAATGCTGCAGCCAATGGAAACATTGAAGAATTCGTCACTGCTCTCGAGTCTGAAGCTAAGAGTGGCCAAGAACAGACGCAGCAAGGACAAGAGGACAAAAGTACTAAACAAACTCCACCAGCGTCTAGTCCTGATAAGAAAGACGACGATGATGAAGGAATGGCTTTAGATTAAGAATAAAATTTAACAAGTCTGATTTCCACCTATATTTTCATTTAGAAGGTATACAATATGTATTACATTATAATCATTTATGTGTAATAAATAATTCCCTAAAGAATAATGTACTTTATTACAATATAAAAGTATTGACATATATCCTTCTAACTGTAAATATATCAAGTTTTTTAAATATTAAGTATTCTGAAATTTGTACAATACTGAAGAGTTAATAAATATATTACAAACTATCTAGAAATTTAAAAAAAATTAATAAACTTC
>NW_017105962.1:13583-21386 GCF_001263275.1 Habropoda laboriosa
ACGTATAATCAGCACAATTTATAACCTTCAAAATATTTTTTACATATTTTAATTTTTAACAAAGTATTTTAGAGTAGTTTGTGACTGTTATAAACATCTTACAAGCATAAATAGGTAACTAAAAAAAATTAATGTAAAATATTAATTTACCTTAATTTAACAATACTTTTTTGTCAATCAATATGAAATTACAAATTATATGCAATTAAAATTTTCATTTTTCGCAATATTTCACCACGGGAATATGATTGACCAATCGAGAAACAGTACGCACGACGCACAAACACGTTATTGGGTAACTCCAATAATCGATATAGAAAATTAAACATTATCATTGTATCATGTTCTATACACATATAAAACTTATGCACAGGGGAAATTTTTGTTGTATAAATTCAGCATTCCTTATACTCTTTTTAAATATATAATACAGTTTTATATTAATACTTTATATCAATAAGATTACTTTTTACATTATAAAGATTGGTAAAGGATATATAAACTGTGTTGTCATGCATTTGTGTAGTTAATTTGTAGAGTATCTCATTGGTCTGTCGATTATGACATCATCCAGGATCGGCTCAAAACAAGAAATCATACATTCAAAAGTACTTTTATATTTGATGCACAAATTTTTATTTATATTTATTTAACAAATAATAAAATGTTTCTATTTGAACAGAAATTGTAATATTTAAATTACGTAAATTTATAATACATAATTTTACAACAAATTGTATATCTATAATTCGTTATTTTAACTTCTCTTAAATATCTCTTAGCCCTTTGTATTATTTTGACGCACTGATTACACAATCGTTAAAATAAATTTACATTAAACAACAGTGTTGCGGAGGCTCCATGTTACGTAATAACGCTGGAATAACAGGATCACCTTCAGCATCGGTTCTTGTTGTTGGTCCTATCAGTTCTTCGGGTAATTGACCACAGGACAGTACTTCTTGCATAAGTGACATTTTTGTTTCAAAACGTTTTTTTTTCATTTCTGCCGTATCTTCGTCTGTCTCCTTTTCAAGTTCGGTACATATCTAAATTGAATGGAAATTGCACATGTATCAAATAATGTTGCCAACATCGATACTACAATAGAATGGAATTTTCATATGAAAAAAAAAAAATATATATATATATATTGCATAATAACCTGTTGTATCAATTCAAACTGTTTTGTAAACCTTTGTAGATCATTAGACGGTATTGTTGTTTTCTTTTCTTCTAACAACTCAGGGTATTCATGTGCTAGTTGCTTCATTGCTGGATACAAAAGTTCTTTCGATAATAAATGCTCTAGCAGTACTTGTAAGAATGGTGGAATGACATCAGGACAATCTTCTAAGGCTGCTTGCCCAAAAATTTCGGATAAGTCAGCCCCGTTCTGTAATGTTTTCACAAAAGACTCTATTTACAAGAATTACTTCAATAATTGTTCAAGCAAGTACCTGTAAATTTTCTGTTGTTATGGACAAGTCGTTCATGGCTCCAGCAATAGCTGACTGAAAGTCTATACTTGCAATGTCTTTGTCAGAGGTATCTTCATCTTTTGTTGGACTTGTAAGTTTCCTTGCCATTGTTTGGGGAGAAACTCCTAATTCGCCATCTGTTTCTAATAGGGAAATTTAAAATAATATCTTCCTTGCATTTTTCACAAACTATTACCATTTAGAAACATCATCTTGAATAAAAGTTTTCCTGCATCGTCTGTAGACCAAGTATCCTCCAAAATATCAGTTACATTTTTATCCGTTGTAGATTCAGAAGCACCTATTTTGCTTGCATCCTTTTTATCTGATTTCTGTTCTTTGTTGAAATCCTCCAAAGCACCTGAGATAGTGATTATACAATGACCATTGTTGAAACTTGCAATTATATGTAAAAAAAATGAAACGGAAGAAGAAGAAGAAATAATCGTTTTATATTTCAAGAATTTTCAGTTTTCTCCCCCTTTCCCTTTTAATTTAATAATCCCGTCGATTTCGTAATAAAAACTAGGTAAAGTATTAAACATTATTTTTCTGAAGTAAAAATTAATATAAAGTACATTGATTTTTCTTTGCCCATTTTTCCACGGAGAAATCTATAAACTCAATATGAGGAACACACCGAATGAGAAAAAGCTAACAAACATTGGATATTTGCAGAATTTGAGGTTAGGATTGTTGAATCATATTTATTCAATCATAAATAAAGAACATTATAATTACTCACTGTCTAATAAGTCATTTAATTCTTGATCTTCCGCTTGTTTCGTAGCTTTTTCATCGGCCATATCTGTCGTTTAGTGACTTCGTTGTTAATAATTTTTAAACTACGATCAGAAATGCACGTATCAAAACGCTGTAGGTTTATTATCTTTTACATATATATGCATGTATGCATGTGTACACTGTGCAGAGCTGGAAAGATGTCCAGCGGAAGGAATGCAAGTCTGCTTGGTTTATACCCCCATAGGTCCACCTTTTCTAACACAATCGTACAAATGAGCACACGTATTGTCTTTATCGGCCGACGTCATTGCATCAACGAATCGGATTATATACAGTTACTCCCACTCGTATTCGTACACCATACGGACATTTCGCATAAATAAAAAAAAAGAACACTTTTCTTCGGGATATTTTTTATTTATGTTCAGCAGAATTCATTATTACACTATCTTCCATCTATTTACAAAGCAATTTTATTTTTCATTACTTAGAAATACAATAAATAGAAAAAGAATGTCACTATCCATAAAAACCATCTCTCAGCCGCATTCGTACATAAGGGAAAAAACATATTTCGACTAGTAAAAGTAATAAAATTAGATGAATGAATACTTTGTTTGATAATCTTTGTGTCTTATTACTTCAAGTAATCTATTTGGCATAGATTGAACTAATTTATTTGTAATGTCACCGCTAATATTTTTCCATTCCAGGTTTTTCCTTGAGTTGGTTCACATTACTTATTTCATATTTTTGTATTCTGGTTTTTAATTCTGCCCATAAATTTTCTATTGGATTGATATCTGGGCTTTGTGGAGGTTTCCATTACTTTGGGGCAATTGTATAGTAGCCACTCTCGAGTTATACGAGCTTTATGCTTGGGATCATTATCTTGGTAAAAAATGAAATCATTAGGAATTCCCAAACTATTCGCATTGACCTTTAAATTTTCTTTTAAAATATTTATGTATTTATACTTATCCATGATTCCATCAGTAATGTGCAGATTTCCAACTCCGGCTGCGGAAAAACACCCCCGTGTTTCACTGTAGGCTGGAGATTTGATTTTTCAAGGCTGGTATTTCGTTTACGCCATACAATTTCGTTTACGCCATCAGATTGAAAGATATTAAATTTAGACTCATCACAAAAAATTACATGTTTCCAAGTTTCATACGTCCATTTTACGTATTCATTTGCAAATTGTAAACGTTTTCGTCTATTTGATTCATTAATGTATGGCTTCTTCCTGGTAATTCTTCCATTATATCCATATTTTCTTGTAACACGACGAACTCGGTTGTTCGGAACCCACCTTAAACAGTAGGTCCCCGGCTAATGACCAACAGCAGTCGATGCCGGTAAATTAAAGACAACAACAACAACGACGAACTGTTTCGTTACTAACATTTTCCCTATTTGATTTTCTAACTTTGATACAATTTTCGGGGCACTAATTTTAGGATTTACTTTTATTTCTTTTAAAATTTTTCGTTCGTCAGGATCTGTTAGTGATTTTCTATTAAGATTTCGAAGTTTATTTTCTACTCTATTTTCAGCTTTATACCTTTTTATAATATATTGAATAGTAGACTTCTTTAACAATATCACTAATTTGTTCTAAACTTTTTCTACTTTCATGATGACTTACAATCAATTTTCTTAACTCAATCGATGATTCTTTTCTACCCATTTTGCCTGTTAATATACTGAATGCTATTGATTACTATTTTGTTTAAACAAAAGAATACCTGCCGATTGTTTTTTGTTTCGTTCACAATATACGGGAAATCCCCGATATAGTATAAACTCTCTAGGATGCATATTATTGTTTGTTTGTTGGCTGTATGAATACGGCTGAGAGATGGTTTTTATGGATAGTGACATTCTTTTTCTATTTACTGTATTTCTAAGTAATGAAAAATAAAATTGCTTTGTAAATAGATGGAAGATAGTGTAATAATGAATTCTGCTGAACATAAATAAGAAATATCCCTAAGGAAAGTGTTTTTTTTTTTTTTTTTATTTATGCTAAATGTCCGTACGGTGTACGAATACGAGTGGGAGTAACTGTTGGTAACTAATTATCACCACATATGAAAGTTTTCATCACGGAAGATATATGTTTACAATGCTATATATAAAACAACTGTTACGTAGTTAATGCACAGACGCTACAGTGAAGTTTATGTATAAAAAAGACAATGTACGTGTGAATCTAATAACAGTGTGATTATCTATTTTGCTCATCATAACTTGAATATCAGCTCTGCAAAAGAGGTGAGTTTTTAAATTATGTACTTAATCGTACATGTATTTAGACTTTAAACTTTTACTTTAAAAAATAAAATTTCAGAACTAATAAATCAATTCATAAATTTTTGTTTTAAAAAATTTATCCAAAAAACGCATGAATTGAGTAAACCACAACTTGTTTGTAAACAAAAGTGAATTATAATTATAGTAATTCTGTTTTATATGATATAATATAATTGCTTACAAATAGTTTTACTAATTTTCTACCATTTTCTTTACACAGCCCATAGCTTTGTTGACACAAAATTTTATTATAAATATTCCAAAATATGATTTATTTCCACCTTGTACAAGGTCGAAGATAGGTAATTTTTATATTCATTTAATTATATTAATGATTCCGCGGCTTTATGTGCATTACTTACAATTAACATATTCCGTCGAGTTTATATGTGTATGAAATACAAAACACCTGAAAAATTTAATGATCATTTATATCTATTGCGATGAAAAACTTAGTAAACACAAAATTTCATAACTTACGGCCATTGTTGGAATACTTCATATTGAAATCTCACTATATAACAGTACAGAGAATTCTGTAAAAAATTCAGTAAGAATTCCTAAATTTATAATTCGAGGACATTTGTAAAATAGCTATACTGACAATTCAAAGAAATCAAAAACAAACGACAAGGTCGATGAGTGGAAGAAAGAAAGGTAGTAGAAAAAGACAAAGAGTGGTGCTTATGGGGGAGAGAGGGGGTGAAGAAATGCTCATGTAAAAGATCGTATGCTTGAAAATGGAGGGGGTAGAAAAAGATAGAAACAGGATCAGGAGACAAGGAGAAGTAGGTGACTTGATAAACTTGAAACAAGGCACTTGGAACACGTATAAACTTTTAAATTAACCTTGTGTAAATATAATGTTTAGCATATTTTTAATTTATTATATTGTAAATAAAGAATTTATGAAATTAAAATATAAATTTCCAACATGAAAACATGTTTGAATAATATTAACATGCAGTAAGATTATAAAGCATGAATCAGTATAAACATGCAATGGGAATTAATATATTCATAAATCATATTACAAATGTGCAGATCTCAGTGTAATTGAAACTACATTACATAAGGTTGTTCAAGTGTTAAATATATTAATTTCAATTATCCAGAGATTATATGTAGTTATGAAATAAAATCAATAGCATAGAATGTATTATAAGATAACACTTCATTAAAATGATTGGTAATTGTTTGTAACATCATTAGAATAACATTTTATTAATCTTTTATCATTAGGTATGGTGTTTTTTCACTTTTATTACATTGAAGACACAAATTTTGTAGTGTTTATTAAAACAATAAAAATATAATGAAATGAAAACAACAATTATAAGGGAGTTAATAAAAGCCTTGGAGTATGGTTGTCAATTTAATTGATTCCATATTCAAAACACAAAATTGTGTAAACTTAATAAATTATTAACATTGTAACTGTAACTGTTATGGCATTATCAAAGTAACCAAAAGTATTATGACAATACTGTCTACATAAATATTAAGTCATTATAAGATAATGTTTTATTATAGTCATGATACAAATTTTATATTGTTCAAAGTTTACAATTATATGAAATATACAGAAAAGTTTTATTATTATAACATAATGTTAACAAAATTTATTAAATGTAACTAATGCTCCATTAATATGGATATAAGTTGCAATTTTTGAAACAATATTTTTAATTTATTCCACAGGTTTTAATGTAATGAATCTTGAGAGAATAAATGCAACTAAAAATGTACCTGCTACAAAGCAGGCGACAAAAATATACCAAGTTTCTTCATCAAATACATCAGTAAAGGCAGGAACCTGATTATAAAGTGTATCAATAAGTTTCATATTATAATTTTTGCTATTTACTGTATGACTTGCCATTTTAAAAACAAATATTTTTCTTATATTATAAAATTCAGATGCTTTTCTGTATGAGATTCAAAGAGAAAGAAAATAGTTCAGTTATATTGTGAGAAATAAAGGATCAATTCTTTGTAAGCTTTAGCATGTGCAATTGCAAAAGAAATATGGGTAATAGTAGAACTAAAAGTTATGCAAGATTTTTATACAGCTATTGTTTTTCCGATTTTATTTAGATGCTGAAAGCAATTAAAGAATAATTTAATATTACCAAGCCTCCCTTATTAATTGATAATGTAGGTTTAATTTTCTATCGTATCACACAAATAAAGTGAAAGGCAAAAATTAGAACAATGTTTTAAATAAATGATAAAATTGACTTTGACATGTATTCTCTAAAAATTTTATTTTTTAACTTATATTTGTATTCGTATTTAATTTTTTCTGTAGTATCTTAAAAGTTATCAGCATATAAGCAAATTATTAAACTGCCAGTAAACTTATAAAAATACTCCTCTATGTTTGCTTCCTGGTGAAATTCTAACTCCCGTCTGGTTTTTCTTTGACTTCTTCTTCTTTTTAATTACTTTTTTACTTTCAGTGTCAGGTTCAGGTGGGGACAAAGGTGTGATGTATTTGTTGTAAAGTTCCAATATATTCAGAGATGTCAAGTGTGCAGCTTTGCATACAATCTTGTTACCTGATACTAAAAGATAGAAATGCAAGAATATAATATCACATTTGCATTAAACAAACTTTTTTGAAACATTTCAATTAAAATTTTAATCATTGAATTTAATTTAATGCTAGTATTTAACTCATTTACTTTTAAAGTGTAATAAAGCTATTAATTTAATTAATTCACATAGAAATATATAAATGATTAGTTAAACATTTGTAAATAGAAAAATACTATAATACTCACACAAATTGAACGTAACTACTGGTTCAGATAAATCAGAAGCAATTTGTGGTTTTACAATGCAACGTGGGTTTGTTGCAATAATCTTTGGAGTTGTAATGTGAAAAAAGAAATCTCTGTAAATATGAGACACATACACATGTTTATTATAACATATAACATTTCTTTGTTAAATGCATGTTATTTCTTAAAATCAGTTTTACATTTATAGTTATGTTAATGCAATATGTTCAAAAACAATAGCTTCTTTATACAATTTAACAATGTTGACAATTCTTACATTATCTTTTACTTATTTGTAATATTTTCAGAAAAATGGCACAAATGGAACAACAACTACCACTTCAAATGCCAGACTTAAGTAGTCTTCGTATAACTACAGCTGTTTCCATGCTCGGCAAAGCATATGGATGTGGACAATGTAATGGTAAGTTTCTACTTTTGCAATTGTACAATTAATTAAAATTATAAAAATA
>NW_017105962.1:21692-22018 GCF_001263275.1 Habropoda laboriosa
TATACCTTTTTAGTTGCTTATAGTACGAAATTATATTACGCGTTCCTCACAACATTTAACCTAAATACTAGACAGTTTAATTTATATTGATATTACGATTTTATTATATTACTATAGTGATATTAATGATTGATGTTTTCTAAAAATACTGACGCATATGTCGTCTGCTAGTTATTAGAAGTTTCATATTGCACATGCGCACAACATTGACGTCATTATGTACTAACCAAACCTTTCTCGATAAGCACAATGTAATCGTTATTTATTGAGAATATTTAATCTCAAAAGTAATACTTATTATAATTTTTGAAATAATACTACGTTTA
>NW_017105962.1:22142-23670 GCF_001263275.1 Habropoda laboriosa
TTGTTTATTGAAAATTGAAAAATAGAGAAAATTTAATTACATATTAATAAAATGCATATAACGAATATAATTTCATTGAACTAACCTTGTTTCGCAAGCTGTATCATGAAAGGGATCAAATTTGATGTCTATTGATTTTACCGGTTTTAAGGTTAAACTTCTCAAGTGCTTTATAATTGCACTTATTAATCCTTGTGAGCGTGTACGAGTTCCATTGAAAGGAATCGACATTTCGAAAATCGAACACGCAATCGCGTGTAACGAGTATCACCAATCTTGCTTTTCTAGGGAAAATAGTTACAATTGCAGTGCTGCCAATGTAAATAAAAAGTATTGTCACTGAATTATAACTAGTCATAAAAGTGAAATATTTAACTAAGTCAAAGTGTAAAACGAAATGTTTTATATTACTTGTTATACGTAAGATACTATAATATTTAGTAATTTGAAAATGTTGTGAGACTATCATGTTAGAAATGTTACTAACAACGTATGATGTATCATTGATGTTTTATAAATTTGTCTTAAGCAATATACATATTTTTATAGTATTTGTAATCCGTAATTCCATTAAAAAATGACAAATTCGAATAATTTATGGAAAAAACAAATAGAGACCAGAACTATTAACTACTGTTTTATTAATTATGCGCTGATTGGTTAAGATAAGATCAATTGGAATGAAGTTGGTGGCAGCCATTGCAGAAGGCAGTCTCGTTCGCAGTGTGTATTGTGGAGAAGTGTGTTGTGTGGTCAGTGGGTTTTGTGTTAAATTTTTTACTTATTTATTAGTGGTTATCTGGTCTTTTTTTATCGTCAGCTGCAAAAATGTATCCCGTAGGACAGCGTGAGTATCTTAGAGTGCTTATATTTTTTTATAGTATTTTAAAATATCCCAAAACAGACTCTTCTGTATTTGCCTAAGCAAGAACAAGATTTCATTGCTTTAGTAGGCTGACTCTTTACTCACCTTTGATTACTTTACAATAATTAAAATTCTTTTGATTAATGTATGCGCTGATGAAATTCACTCATAACAATAAATTGAAGTTCATAGAATTGAGGAAAATTTGAAAAATGACCTCGAATGAACCTCGTTCAACAGGCACAATGTGTCGTCGTTCTGATCCGTCAATGCACGGATAACGTATGAGTACATACATGTATGCGTCTAATACCAATGTTTTTTTGTTACATATAGTAGGTTTAATGCGTTATTTTTAACGTCTAGTTCTAAGTTAAAATTGAAGTCTTTCAATTCTTTTTCAAAAATAAATAATGTAATAAATAAACATATTCCAAATATGATAGTATAGTTAAACTCCTTACTATGACTGTGTTATTGATAGTTTGAATTTCATTGACCTATGAAAGATTTATGAATGATTCTTATGTATCTATTCCTAGTTTTGGTCACATTTGTTTTCCTCTTAATTAATATTGTATTTTTAACTTATAGTTATGTACATAATGTATGGAACCTTAATTATTTACTTTCATGTAATGGAGCAATTCATATTTAAAAAAA
>NW_017105962.1:24050-26624 GCF_001263275.1 Habropoda laboriosa
TTATTCATTTAAAATATAATCTATTCAAAATACATTAAGTCTTATTACAATGATATAAAGTAATATTAGGTCGTTGCATATGAAATGGCAGATTTATTAATGAAACTTTAAACCTCAATAACTTTAGTATACCTTAATAATTTAATAAATCTATTATCCAGTTACAGCAAAATTTTCAACCATTATAGTATACTAATTATATTGTTCTATTAGTCATTATATATATTTTGAAAAATATGTGTTATATATTAATTATTTTGTTGTGTATTTTTTATGATTATGACAATTAAATTAGTTGTATTAATATACCTTCTTATACTGTTGTTTTGTTTACAGCTCCCCAACCTGGACCCACAACAAGTTCTTCTGTTGGAACACCTGGAGCAACTGGGAGCAGTACTGTGGCTTCCAGTTCTCTAGGGCTTGTTTCGACACAACAAACACACACTCCACCTCAACCTCCTGAACTGCCAAGTAAGATTTTTTAAACTGTTTCATAAATTCTGTACTTACAATATATGTACAATGTTAGAAAAAACTATCAATGTGCACCTAATTTTTCGATTTTGATTAACAGCAATGTTTTCTGTCTATCAATGAGTAGAGAATTATTTAGATCTGATTATTCTATAATAATTTTGCTTTCAACTAAGGCAATATGTTGGATTAAGTCATAAATGAGTTCTAATGCAGGATGAGTGTAATTGTCACTCCAAGAATTGCCTGATTGTATGTTGTGTCAACTAAATTTTATTAGTTGACTGTTAGTTGGCTATTAGAGAATTATCTCTCAATCTCAATTTAATAATTGAAGTATTAAGATTGCAACTTAAAGTCTGTTTTTGAAACTGTCTAAATGGTGAATTTAAAAGTGCATATATGCCACATTATGTTGCGAAGTATAAACTTGATAATGATGCTACAGCAACAGTGGCAAAAATCTGTAGTGTATATGACAATAGGGTCATTTCAGATAGAGCCATTTGAAAGTGGTAGACAAAATTCCATTCTGCAAATTTATCCTTAGAAGATGAACTAAGGTTAGGCTGCACTTTGATGATGATGTTTTAAAATTCTTGATTGAATAAAGCCTATAGCACAATCCATAGCAAACAAGGGAGACAGTAGAGAAACTTGATTAAAAACTAGGGAAGGTGTGCAAGTTGAAAGTTCAAATTCTTCATGATTTTAGTAAATGGTATAAGACTAATAAAATGTTGATGGTTGCTAGCTTCCTTTTTTAGCATAAATATAAATCCTTTCTGGATAACATTGTTACTGGAGACGAAAACTGATGATACCTCATTTTTCATTACGGTTCGAATTGTAGATTCATTCAAATTTATCGATTTTGCAACAGACGATATTTTTTCTCCACCCTTTAAACGATTTAAAATTTGGATTTTGTCCTCAAGAGATATAAATTTTCTTTTTAACTGTTTTCTTGTTTCTTTTGTGCCTGACATTATGCAAACCTGGGTTAACAATTATTTTATTATTATTATATTACAACAAATAAAAAATATTACCTACAGTATTGTGTAATGTTGTCCAATTACGATAACACAAATTAAGCGAGCAAAAGGCGTTTTATTGAACACTAATCGTGATATGTACGTCTGCACGGTTTTACAGACAGTTTCCTACTAACAAGTTGTAAGTTGCACTTAAAATTGATGACAAAGTAAGTGGTTGCAACAGCGAAAGTTCGGCAGTGCTATTGAATAAAAAAATTCACGCAAATACGCAACAGTCAATCATACGATCTATTTTAAGCATTAAAACAGAACACTGTGAACAATCTCGCATCGTTTCTTCGCTTATAGGGGAATTTCCTGATAACTGAAATTGGAAAATGGTGATGTACCTTCACAAAAAAGAAGGGCATTCCCCTCCGGGAAAGGGAAACCGCGTTATAAGAGTACCGCGTTGTAAGAGTACCGCGTTATAGGAGGGCCGTCGCAATTTTGGCACCGCGTTATATGGAAACCGTGTTATAAGAGTACCGCGTTGTAGAAGGGTTGACTGTATATGAAAATATTGTTTGAAAAAGACAACGGGTTGACAAGTATCAGCAGTCTCAACCAGTGTACATAGAAGAAAAATTTCATTACATATATGGTAGGATCACCAAAGAATTATTCATTTCGAATCATTACCACGCAACTAAACTATTACTGTTAACATATACATTCAAGAGTTAGAATAGCTTCAGGCAAAACTTCAAAAAAATTGTCCTGCACTTGTTACTAGAAGAAAGCTCACCTTATTGCATGTCAGTGTAAGGTTATACCTATCTACCATGTTTACTGAACTTAGCACCAACAAGTTATATTTTCCGAGTACTACAGAGTGTTCTAAATGGATAGCATTTCTAAAATGATAACTAAGTCCAGGAGTTTTTGGACTAAAATTCATCAGAATTTTATGCAGGGGGAATTGACAAGTTACATGAAAAATGATAAAATGTTATTAATAATGATGGCAAATATATATTAGATTAAAGTCCACTGTAGTACATTCTATTGGCAAATAAATTGTATTTTATAAAACGGAACTTATTTATAACTCAAT
>NW_017105962.1:27267-28513 GCF_001263275.1 Habropoda laboriosa
TATTTATATATAAAAATAAAAAGTAAAAAAGAATATATTTCTGCAGTGTTTTCATGTCCACGGAGACCAAATATAGGACGTGAAGGCAGGCAAATTGTTTTAAGAGCTAATCACTTCCAAATTGCAATGCCACGTGGTTTTGTGCATCATTATGATATTAATATTCAACCTGATAAATGTCCTCGTAAAGTTAATAGGGAAATAATAGAAACAATGGTTCATGCATATGGTAAAATATTTGGAACTCTTAAGCCTGTATTTGATGGCAGAAGTAATTTGTATACAAGGGACCCCTTGCCTGTTGGTGCTGACAAAATAGAATTAGAGGTAAGTATAATAAGTAACAAAAATTTTATAATTTCGTTTGGATTTACTTTCTCATAATGTATCTTTGTAGGTAACACTGCCTGGTGAGGGTAAAGACAGAGTTTTTAGAGTGGTAATTAAGTGGGTGGCACAAGTTTCATTGTTTGCTTTGGAAGAAGCTTTAGAAGGACGTACAAGACAAATTCCATATGATGCTATAATTGCTTTAGATGTTGTAATGAGGCATTTACCATCTATGACATATACTCCAGTAGGTAGATCATTCTTTAGTACACCAGATGGATACTATCATCCATTAGGTGGTGGCAGAGAAGTTTGGTTTGGTTTTCATCAGTCAGTTAGGCCATCGCAATGGAAAATGATGCTAAATATTGATGGTAAATATAGAATATATTAAGATATAAAGTAAAAGTTATGTTGATTTCTCATGTATTTGTGATTTATGTTATAGTATCTGCAACTGCATTTTACAAGGCACAACCTGTCATAGAATTTATGTGTGAAGTATTAGACATTCGTGATATAGGTGACCAAAAGAGACCTTTGACAGATTCTCAACGAGTTAAATTTACCAAAGAAATTAAAGGACTTAAGATTGAAATTACTCACTGTGGAACTATGAGACGAAAATACAGAGTGTGTAATGTTACACGTAAACCTGCCCAAATGCAATCGTAAGTGTATGTAAAAAGCAATTACAATGTTCATTTAAGTTCATATTCATATATTCATTGAAAATTTTAGATTCCCATTACAATTAGAAAATGGACAAACAGTTGAGTGCACAGTTGCAAAATATTTCTTAGACAAATATAAAATGAAATTACGTCATCCATATCTTCCATGTCTTCAAGTTGGACAAGAACATAAACATACTTATTTACCACTTGAGGTTTGTTGAGTATAGTATTTCTTATAT
>NW_017105963.1:0-309 GCF_001263275.1 Habropoda laboriosa
TTATTTGTGTTTTCCCCCACACCGTAGTTCGAAAATTCGACGCCGGCGTCCAGAATGCATGGCTGAACCGTACGCGATTTAGAGAAGGCGAATGGTCCCATTATGATATGCGAAGGTCGCGGAGAACTACTATATCCATGTGCGGCGTTATTTGTGTATATTCGCTTCGTTTAACAGTAACACGGGACCTTTTGATCTATTGGAAAAACAGACCACACCTTTGTATTCGGTACCAAAAGAAGGTATGATTTCGTTGGGAACATTTATTTGGTGGAATTATTTCTAACGACGAAATATTTTATTATTTGT
>NW_017105964.1:0-885 GCF_001263275.1 Habropoda laboriosa
TCTTCAATATCTCACACGGGTGCCGTAATGCTGTTAAACGACGCGAATATTCACATATACTGTAGGTTAGCCGATAGTATTTCTTCGCGACTGTCACATAACAAACTGCGGCGATATACGTTCCCTAATGGTGTTTATTCTGCTATGCATTCTGGACGTCGGAGTCGAATTTTCGATCTACGATGGTGGGGGAACATACAGATAATTAAATATTTCGTCGTTAGAAATAATTCCAACAAATTAATGTACCCAACGAATTCCTACCTTTTTTTGTAACCTTATACAATGGTGTGGTTTGCTTTTTCAAAAGCTCAAACGGTTCCAGTGTTACTGTTAAACGAAGCAAATATACTAATATAAGGTATCGCTTGGAGATAGTATTTCTTGGCGATTTTCACGTAACGTATCGGTACGATACTCGTACTGGAAATGGAGTACGATTCTGCTATGCAATCTGGTCTCCGGCGTCGAATTTTCGTACTACGATGTGGGCGAAAATACAGATAAATAAATATTTCGACTTTAAATATAATTCCTTCAGCTAAATATATACAATAAATCTTACAATTTTTTGATCCCGAATATAATGGTGTGCTTGGTTCTCCATTATCTCACACGGTTGCCGTGATACAGTTAAACGAAGCGAATATACAACTATAACGTCGGCTAGGTGATAGTAGTTCTTCGCGAACTTCGCATATCATACAACGGCAATTGTCGTACTCTAAATGGCATACGATTCTGCTATGCATTGTGGACGACGGCGTTGAATATAAGAACTACGATGGTGGGGGCAAATACAGATAATTAAATATTTCCTCATTAAAAATAGTTTCTATAGCTAATTGTGACCAACGAAATCTTACCTTTTTTTGGTACCGAATG
>NW_017105965.1:0-492 GCF_001263275.1 Habropoda laboriosa
AACGTTACGTGAATATCGCGAAGAACTACTATCTCCAAGCCCAATGTTATAGGTGTATATTCGATTAACAGTAACGCGGGAACCGTTTGAGCTAATTGAATAAATCAACCATACCTGTGTTTTCGGTACCAAAAAAAGGTAAGATTTCGTTGGGAACATTTATTTACTGGAATTATTTCTATCGACGAAATATTTAATTACTTGTATTTTCAACCACATCGAAGTACGAAAATTCGACGCCACGTCCAGAATGCATAGCAGAATCGTACGCCATTTAGAGTACGACAATTGCCGCAGTATGTTATGTGAAATTCTCGAAGAACTACTTTCGCCTAGCTGACGTAATAGGTATATATTCCCTCCGTTTAACAGTAACATGCCAACCGTGTGAGATATTGAAGAACCAAGCACAACTTCGTTTTCGGTAGGAAACGATGCAAGATTTCGTTGGTCACATTTAGCTTTAGATATTATTTTTAACGTCGAAATACA
>NW_017105966.1:0-2148 GCF_001263275.1 Habropoda laboriosa
GGAGAGACAGAGATAAAAAGGGGAGAGACAGAGTACAGAGAGAGAAAGAGAGGAGAGACAGAGTACAGGGAGAGAAAGAGGGGAGAGACAGAGATAAAAAGGGGAGAGACAGAGTACATGGAGATAAAGAGAGGAGAGACAGTGTCCAGGGAGATAGAGAGGGGAGAGGCATAGTCCAGAGGGAGAAAGGAATACAGGCAGGAGTGACAGAGATCAGGAGGAAAGAGAGAGAAAGGGGAGAGACAGAGAGAGGTAGAGGAGAGACGGATTTCAGAGGGAGTGACAAAGAGAGATAGGGGAGAGACAGAGTCCACAGAAAGAGGGACAGCAAAAGAGGCACAGAAATAAAACAAGATGAGGAAGAAACAGGGAAGAATAGGAAGAAAAAAGGAGTTAAAGAGAGAAGAGAGGAGAGAGAGAGGCGTGGAAAGGACCGCTAGTACGCGGCGTCGCGGGGACGTTTACATAATTGGACGATATTTACCGAACGCGTGTAATCACCTGTTGCACCCCGCAGGAAGCGCGCGCTAATAGCGGCCAGGCGAAATAAATTCTCGTCAGATGGCCCCGAGGCAATGTTTGCGCTGCGGGACGCGCTCTAAATCGCTGCTGGACTCTGATGTGCACCGTGTGAAAGACGCGCATTAACTGGCGTGTTCGGTTTCACCGAACTGGCCACACGATGCCCGCTTGAAAAATTCCTCAAGAGTGGAAGGATTAATTTCATACTACCGCCACAGGTGCAACTTAAATTCTTTTGAACAACTTCACCGTCCTTATCTATCCTTTTTCGCGTGTCTCTAATATCGATCGATTGCGATAACAAGTGACATCACGAATCACAATCAGCTCATCTCGTTATCAGCTAAAGATTAAAATACACGATTGGAGAGAGTAGGTTTGATGGAATTTTCCTCCACAGCAGAGCCGAAGTGGATTTAAGTTAATTGCTTTCTGTTTGGATTACTCGTGTGTGTGTACGAAGAATTTCGTCAACCTTATCGCTTATTAACGGAATCAGAGATCGTTTCACGAGGCAATCAGTTCGTCTCGTTATTGCCAACAGATTACACCGAACAATCAGCCTCTGATTGAATTGTCAAAAGACCAACAAACCCATACGAAATTGATGAAAAACAAACTACGATAAAAAGAAAAAAGAAAAATACACCTCGAAGCTCCTCTGTTCAAAGCTCCTCTCCACAAAGAACAGAAAAAATTATAAACGTTAAAAAAATTCCACGATGAAGTATCTAAAGGATTACTCGACTCCGCAAAAAAAAAAAAAGATCATTTCAAACTTCCCTTTCATTCACATTTTTTCCACACACACTATCCCCAGTTTCGTGCCACCTGTTGACCAGGTAGCCCATGGAAAGAACGTAAAGAGAGAGAGCGGAGGATCGCGTTAGTCGCGATGGTGTGTTGTTAAGTACGATTCGCGAAATTGATGGGAAGAATTAGAAGAAGGCGTGGTAAATAGTGTTCGTAGCGAAGCACGTCTCCGTTGTGCGGTTAAAGAGCAAACGTTAAGGGGTGTATTTGTTAATTAGCGGCTCGCCTCGAACGAGGTGTCTCCCTCGATGCCGAGCCCCTTACGAGCTCTCCTCGTAGATCACAATTTGCTTTAAGTGTCTTAAGTTCCTTTAGGGTCGATGGGCGAGAGAGGCGAGGAGAAGGAGCTCGTACGAACTCGTTGGCCACCGGTGTGTCCGTATTAATCGGCCGATTTATACGCTACCGAACACACGTCTAACAACGGAGTTCTTAGAGGTTGGCTGACATCGTGGATACGAACGACGACGGCTCGTGTGTGTGTGTGGAAAATACGGCGGTTATGGGAGGTGACGAATCGAGTGTGATTAGAGGAGAGTGTTCTGGATTATATGGGATTGCTGGCTTGAAAAATCGAGCTTCCTGGGCTTCTCGTATTGCGGAATATTTATTATGCAATGTTTTGTCAGAAAGCACTCCGACTCGGAGTAGGGTGGGCGTGAAATGAATCGAACGTGTCTACGTTTTTACAATAGTACATGTTACGCAAGAATTATATCCGCGTTATCCGAGCGTCGCTCGTAAAAAGTGTACTTCGAGGGTCTCGTGAATCGTCCTGCCAATCCCTGTCCACCCCTACGCGAACAGGCCCAG
>NW_017105967.1:0-4043 GCF_001263275.1 Habropoda laboriosa
CCGTCCAAGTCGCACGACCTACCTCCTTGTGGTCCCGCTGGAAACGTGGCTGTCGTTCCTTGATTCAACAGTCACGGCTGAATGGCGTGCGGCGATATATAACGACATGGCTTGTCCCCGGTTTATGATTTGGGCATGGACTTGGTTTTCGACTCTCCTCGTTTGAGGTGTCGGACCGAGTTACGACTCGGTCTAGTATCCGAGAGGAGAGTCCGCACTAAATGGGGAAGTTGGGGTCAGGACGCAGCGGTGTATGAACACCTTGCCGTTGCGTCGACTGGAAACCCTTCCCAAGGCCGACCTCCTCGCTGTACCCCTGTCAGGGTAGCGTGGTGCCAATGTTAGGATCTCATAATGTACTCGATTCGAACTAATGGAGGCGGCCAAACCGACATTATGTCAGGAGCGCCCTGGGTTAGCAGCCCTGGGTTGCTCCGGAGCTATGCTCCGCTCTATGTTGCTCCAAAGAATTTAAAGAAGCCTCGGATGACCGACTGCTCCTCTGATGACGACTCGGCGATGTCCCTTGGAAATCCCGTCGATACGCAATTGGATCCTGAATGTTTGTTGTGTCCTTCATGTAAAATTAATTTAACCGCGAGGCCCGTAGCGCAACAGAAGCAACACATCCGGCGATGTAATCAGCCCCCACCTAATAGCGACGGGACATACTCCTGCGACGTGTGTTCCCGTAGCTATAACACGTACGCCGGCTTACGGCAGCATAAGAAACGGGCACACCCGTCCGATTACAACGCTCAGGATGTTGCTTTAACAATAACTAGAGCGCCGACTACCAGAACCAAATGGTCTACCGCGGAGGAAAAGCAGCTTGCTCGGTTAGAGCTGCGGCTCCCTCCGGATCTACCACAGCGAGAAATCAACATTCGTCTGGCAGGCCTACACTCGGGACGTTCGGCTGAGGGTATTAAGAAGCGACGCCAGTTACCCTCATATAAAAATATTTTGTCACAAATATCACTTGAAAATGTAGCATCCTCCTCTTCTCAATCAACTACTCATAGATCTGTTTGTCCACGTACTCCGCGCGTGCGCCTTGAGCGCATTGATTCTTTTGTTTCAGGGATTTACCCTCTATCACAGCCATCGTCATATTCATTTATAGACAGTAATAGTTCTACTTCTCCCAACGCCGAGCGGCGAGTGTGTGGCCTCCTCAGTCGGATCGATATATGTACATATATACAAGAATTACTTCCATCCTGTTCCAATGCCATACAACAACTCATACATGTTTTATTTAATAGTACTAGCTTTGAGGAATTCGACCCAATTATCTCTACATGTATCATTAATCTTGCTGGATCACAAAACAACCTTGAATTTTTTGATTATAACAATAAAATAAATAGGAAAAATAATAGAAAAAGAATAAATAACAAGAACAACAAAAATAAACAGAACCGTGCTAGCATACGATCCGCCGCCTTCAGCAGCTACCAGCGACTCTTTAATAAGAACCCTTCCCAACTGGCGCATGCGATTCTTGACGATAGGGAAATAAGCACTAATATATATCCCAAAATGTCCGATATAGAGGAGGAATATCGACCTATATTCGAAGAATGCCCGGTGTATTCTGGTCGCTCTTCCCCTCCCACTGACGTATCTATCTATCTGGACTACCCCATTACTTTCAGGGAGACAGAGCTAGCTTTGCGGCGTCTCAAGCAGTCTGCATGCGGCCCAGATGGGATCAAAAGAGAACACCTGAGGAAGGCCAACATGGCGGACCTGGTGTGCCTCCTGAATATAGTGTTCGGCATATGTCGGACACCTTCAATTTTACGTCGCAATAGAACGGTCATGATACCGAAAAAGGGTGACCTCTCCCGGGTCACTAACTGGCGGCCTATTACAATATCGTCTTTGTTCACCCGCTTGCTACATAAAATTTTGGCCTCACGACTGACGGAAAATATTAAGCTTCACCACGCACAGAGAGGGTTCACGCCGGGCGATGGTGTTATGACCAGCTATACAATACTGGATACAATTATCCGAGAGCATCGTAACAATGGCTCACCCCTCTTTGTTCTATCCATAGATCTGACCAAGGCGTTCGACAAAGTTCACCACGCGGCCATAGAAAATGCTTTGCTATCCAAAGGTGTTGACAATCACACAACCAAGTATATCATGTCAACATACCGTGACGTCGATACCGTGATAGAGTGCCACGGGCAGAGGAGCTCTCCCGTAAAGATTTGTCGGGGAGTGCGCCAAGGTGACACAGACAGCCCTATACTATTTAATATCGTAATGGATGACCTCGTGTCATCTATTAATCCGGCAGAAGGCGTCTCTTTGGGCACCGCTAGGATTGGCTGCCTGCTATTCGCCGATGACATTGTACTGCTCAGTAATTCGGTACACGGTATGCGCGAACACCTTCGAAAGCTCCACGCATTTTTGGAGGGCACTCATATGGAGGTGAACCCCTCCAAATGTCGTGCCCTACAACTAGCACGAGTCCCAGGCACCAAAAGGTTGGCTGTGGACACAAGTCCACGGTTCTATATCGACGGATTATCTGTCCCAGCACTTAACGCACAAGAACAGCTTAAATACCTGGGACATGGCTATGGCCAGCGTGGCATGATTGCACCCTCGGCTTCCAACTTGGAGGGCATGTTGGAGCGCCTACGTCGTGCCGCCCTTCGCCCTTGGCAGAAGCTATATATATTGAACCGCCATTTAATACCACGTCTAATGCATTGCAGCCAAACTTCTGATATAACTGTGGGAAAACTAGTACACGTCGATCGCCTTATTAGACGTTTCGTAAAGGCAACCCTCCATCTGCCAGTGACGACGCCCACAGCGTATATTCACGCGAAAATTCGCGACGGCGGTTTATCCGTCCCGTGTCTCAGACACCAAATCGGTGTCATCTATCGTCGCAGACTGCAGCGCATAAGCGTTCAATGTGATCCCGATTTCACCGCGGCTTTTCAAACACCATCCTTGAATAAATTGATGCGTAAGTTAGATGTAGTTTGCCAAGGCATTCCTACTTCCCGATCAGCGGTATCCCGTTACTGGGCCAATAGCCTGCATCAGGCCGCGTTGGGTAACGGGTTGAAATATAATACTCGGGCAGCAAGCAGCTGGATTTTGAACCCGCCACCTTTTTGGACCGGTCGCGATTATATACGCGCTATTCAGTTGCGTATTGGTCTCCTGCCCACGGGCGGTGCCCCATATATAAACCCGGAGGCGGCTCAATGTCGATACCCCACATGCGTGGGCAGAAGAGAGACACTGCACCACATACTGCAGCGCTGTCCGGTCACACATTACCAGCGCATACAAAGACATGATAGAGCCACGCAGGACTTGGCCGGTCACCTCAAGAAAATGGGTTACAAAATACAGGAAGCACCCAGAATCCATACTAGGGATAATAGGTATATTCCAGACCTCCTAGTTATAGATAAAGACCGAATATGTAGCATAATCGAAACAACTGTGGTATGGGAACACGGTAATAGCCTCCTGGAAGCGGCGCGTATCAAAAGAGAAAAATATAATCTCCCTGAAATCCTCAATAGCATCCAAATTAATTATAATTTACAGGAAAAGCCTCGGGTCCTACCATTCGTGGTAGGTGCGAGAGGAGGTTGGCCACCCTCTAACAACGTCATATGGCAACAGTATAAGCTTCCAGATTATTTACAACGAGTAATAGTTTGTAATATATTGCGCTACGGTTCCTCCATTCATAAACACTTTATGGCCTTTACATGGCGAAAGAGAAAGAAGAAAAAGAAATAATAATAATATTAGTATAATTTAATACAGTTTAGTAGTAATTAAAGGTTTTATTGTAATTAAAAGATTTATTGTATACGTCCAGTTAAAAGTATAAATATATTTTTGGTTTTGTTTTGTTTAATTTTTGAAAAAACGAAAAACTCCTTTTAATTTGGATAGGATAGATATTCTTGATCCGTCATAAAGCCTACCAGTGGGCCTACTAGAGTTTAACAGCCTAGTTGACAAAAATACACTGGACAACT
>NW_017105968.1:0-4025 GCF_001263275.1 Habropoda laboriosa
CCGTCCAAGTCGCACGACCTACCTCCTTGTGGTCCCGCTGGAAACGTGGCTGTCGTTCCTTGAATCGGCAGTCACGGCTGAATGGCGTGCGGCGATATATAACGACATGGCTTGTCCCCGGTTTATGATTTGGGCATGGACTTGGTTTTTGACTCTCCTCGTTTGAGGTGTCGGACCGAGTTACGACTCGGTCTAGTATCCGAGAGGAGAGTCCGCACTAAATGGGGAAGTTGGGGTCAGGACGCAGCGGTGTATAAACACCTTGCCGTTGCGTCGACTGGAAACCCTTCCCAAGGCCGACCTCCTCGCTGCATCCCTGTCAGGGTGGCGTGGTGCCAATGTTAGGATCTCATAACGTACTTGATTCGAACTAATGGAGGCGGCCAAACCGACATTATGTCAGGAGCGCCCTGGGTTAGCAGCCCTGGGTTGCTCCGGAGCTATGCTCCGCTCTATGTTGCTCCAAAGAATATAAAGAAGCCTCGGATGACCGACTGCTCCTCTGATGACGACTCGGCGATGTCCCCTGGAAATCCCGTCGATACGCAATTGGATCCTGAATGTTTGTTGTGTCCTTCATGTAAAATTAATTTAACCGCGAGGCCCGTAGCGCAACAGAAGCAACACATCCGGCGATGTAATCAGCCCCCACCAAATAGTGATGGGACATACTCTTGCGACGTGTGTTCCCGTAGCTATAAAACGTACGCCGGCCTACGGCAGCATAAGAAACGGGCCCACCCGTCCGATTACAACGCTCAGGATGTTGCTTTAACAATAACTAGAGCACCGACTACCAGAACCAAATGGTCTACCGCGGAGGAAAAGCAGCTTGCCCGGTTAGAGCTGCGGCTCCCTCCGGATCTACCACAGCGAGAAATCAACATTCGTCTGGCAGGCCTACACTCGGGACGTTCGGCTGAGGGTATTAAGAAACGACGCCAGTTACCCTCATATAAAAATATTTTGTCTCAAATAGCACTCGAAAATGTAGCTTCCTCCTCTTCTCAATCAACTACTCATAGATCCGTCTGTCCACGTACTCCGCGCGTGCGCCTGGAGCGCATTGATTCTTCTGCTTCAGGGACTTACCCTCTATCACAGCCATCGTCACCTTCAATTATAGACAATAATAGTGCTATCCCACCCAATGCCGAGCCGCGAGTGTGTGGCCTTCTCAGTCGGACCGATATATGTACATATATACAAGAATTACTTCCATCCTGTTCCAATGCCATACAACAACTTATACATGCTTTATTTAATAGTACCAGCTTTGAGGAACTCGACCCAATCCTCTCTACATGTATCAATAATCTTGCTCGATCACAAAACAACCTTGAATTTTCTGATTATATCGATAAAATAAATAGGAGGAATAATAGAAAAAGAATAAATAACAAGAATAACAAAAACAAACAGAACCGGGCTAGCATACGATCCGCCGCCTTCAGCAGCTACCAGCGACTCTTTAATAAGAACCCTTCACAACTGGCGCATGCAATTCTTGACGATAGGGAAATAAGTACTAATATATATCCCAAAATGTCCGATATAGAGGAGGAATATCGACCCATATTCGAAGAATGCCCGGTGTATTCTGGTCGCTCTTCCCCTCCCATTGACGTATCTGTTCATCTGGACTACCCCATTACTTTCAGGGAGACAGAGCTAGCTCTGCGGCGTCTCAAACAATCTGCATGCGGTCCAGATGGGATCAAAAGAGAACATTTGAGGAAGGCCAACATGGCGGACCTGGTGTGCCTCCTGAATATAGTGTTCGGCATATGTCGGACACCTTCAATTTTACGTCACAATAGAACGGTCATGATACCGAAAAAGGGTGACCTCTCCCGGGTCATTAACTGGCGGCCTATTACAATATCGTCTTTGTTCACCCGCTTGCTGCACAAAATTTTGGCCTCACGATTGACGGAAAATATTAAGCTTCATCACGCACAGAGAGGGTTCACGCCGGGCGATGGTGTTATGACCAGCTATACAATACTGGATACAATTATCCGAGAGCATCGTAACAATGGCTCACCCCTCTTTGTTCTATCTATAGATCTGACCAAGGCGTTCGATAAAGTTCACCACGCGGCCATAGAAAATGCTTTGTTATCCAAAGGTGTTGACAATCATACAACTAAGTATATTATGTCAACATACCGTGACGTCGATACCGTGATAGAGTGCCACGGACAGAGGAGCTCTCCCGTAAAGATCTGTCGGGGAGTGCGCCAAGGTGACACAGACAGCCCTATACTATTTAATATCGTAATGGATGACCTTGTATCATCTATTAATCCGGCAGAAGGCGTCTCTCTGGGCACTGCTAGGATTGGCTGTCTGCTATTCGCCGACGACATTGTACTGCTCAGTAATTCGGTACATGGTATGCGCGAACACCTTCGAAAGCTCCACGCCTTTTTGGAGGACACTCATATGGAGGTGAACCCCTCCAAATGCCGTGCCCTGCAACTAGCACGTGTTCCGGGCACCAAAAGGTTGGCTGTAGACACAAGTCCACGGTTTTATATCGACGGATTATCTGTCCCAGCACTTAACGCACAAGAACAGCTTAAATACCTGGGACATGGCTATGGCCAGCGTGGTATGATTGCACCCTCGGCTTCCAACTTAGAGGGCATGCTGGAGCGCCTACGTCGTGCCGCCCTCCGCCCTTGGCAGAAGCTTTATATATTGAACCGTCATTTAATACCACGTCTAATGCATTGCAGCCAAACATCTGATATAACTGTGGGCAAACTAGTACACGTCGATCGTCTTATCAGACGTTTCGTAAAAGCAACCCTACATCTGCCAATGACGACGCCCACAGCGTATATACACGCGAAAATTCGCGACGGCGGTTTATCCGTCCCATGCCTTAGACACCAAATCGGTGTCATTTATCGTCGCAGACTGCAGCGCATAAGCGTTAAATGTGATCCCGATTTCACCGCGGCTTTTCAAACACCATCCTTGAATAAATTGATGCGTAAGTTGGATGTAGTTTGCCAAGGCATTCCTACTTCCCGATCAGCGGTTTCCCGTCACTGGGCCAATAGCTTGCATCAGGCCGCGTTGGGAAACGGGTTGAAATATAATACTCGGGCAGCAAGCAGCTGGATTTTGAATCCGCCACCTTTTTGGACCGGACGCGATTTCATACGCGCCATTCAGTTGCGCATTGGTCTCCTGCCCACGGGCGGTGCCCCATATATAAATCCGGAGGCGGCTCAATGTCGATACCCCACTTGCGTGGGCAGAAGAGAGACACTGCATCACATACTGCAGCGCTGTCCGGTCACACATTACCAGCGCATACAAAGACATGATAGAGCCACGCAGGACTTGGCCGGTCACCTCAAGAAAATGGGTTATAAAATACAGGAAGCACCCAGAATCCATACTAGGGACAATAGGTATATTCCAGACCTCCTAGTAATAGATAAAGACCGAATATGTAGCATAATCGAAACAACTGTGGTATGGGAACACGGTAATAGCCTCCTGGAAGCGGCGCGTATTAAAAGAGAAAAATATAACCTCCCTGAAATTCTCAATAGTATTCAAATTAATTATAATTTACAGGAAAAGCCTCGGGTCCTACCATTCGTGGTAGGCGCGAGAGGAGGTTGGCCACCCTCGAACAACGTCATATGGCAACAGTACAAGCTTCCAGATTATTTACAACGAGTAATAGTATGTAATATACTGCGCTACGGATCCTCCATTCATAAACACTTTATGGCTCATACATGGCGAAAGAGAAAGAAGAAAAAGAAATAATAATAATATTAGTATAATTTAAAATAATTTAATACAGTTTAGTAGTAATTAAAGGTTTTTATTGTATATGTCTAGTTAAAAGTATAAATATATTTTTGGTTTTGTTCCGTTCATGCGAAAAGTTTCTTTTTAATTTGGATAGGATAGATGTTCTTGATCCGTCAAAAGCCTACCAGTGGGCCTACTAGAGTTTAACAGCCTAGTTGACAAAAATACACTGGACAACT
>NW_017105969.1:0-456 GCF_001263275.1 Habropoda laboriosa
TAATGTCGCACATGTTTAAAGTAGTTCGTCGCGCACTTCCCATATCATACTGGGACGATTCTCTTCCTCTAAATGGCGTTCGGTTCTGCTATGCATATTGGACGCCGGCGTCGTATTTTCGAACAATGATGTGGGGAAAATACAGATAATTAAATATATCAACTTTAAAAATAATTCCTACAGCTAAATATATCCAACGAAATCTTTCAGTTTATTGATACCGAATATAAATGTGTGCTTGGTTCTTCAATATCTCACACGTTTGCCATGTTACCGTTAAACGAAGCGAATATAGAATTATAACGCGGCTCGGTAATAGTAGGATAGTAGTTCCTCGTGTCTTTCACATAACATACTGCTGCGATATTCGTACTCTAAATGGGGCACGATTCTTGCAATGCATTCTAGACATCGGCTTGGAATTTTCGAACTACAGATGATGATGGCAAATACAGA
>NW_017105970.1:0-1133 GCF_001263275.1 Habropoda laboriosa
CTATGTAGTAGGATTTATGGATTGATAGCATATTCTTTCGTATCTGGGAGAAATACACAAATGTTTATTTACATTTCGTCGGTACATGTTAAATATTTGATACAGAATAATTTTGAACCAGTCAATGTAGAGTTCGAGCTGTTGCTTTCGCTTTAGAGCGTCCGGCTTTAAACAGCCGTACTCTCCCGTTACAATATGAACGAAACGGATAAAACGATTCATAACAATTATTGTGGGAAGTCGTCCGATGAGCCTCCTGTACTCTACTCTCTGGAGGTGTGCGGCGGAACGTCCTGCCGTTCTTTCCATTCCAGGAGCGACACAGGAATAGCTCTCGTACTCTCCAATCACAATATTATGTAATACGCGTGAAGTGAATTATAACAATTATTGTGGGAAGGCGTCCGATGAACCTCCTGTACTCTACTCTTTGGAAGGCGACCGGCGGATAGTCCAGCCGTTCTCCCCATTCCAGGAGCGACCCAGGTATAGCTCTCGTGCTCTCCTATCACAATATTATGTAATACGCGTGAAGTGAATTATAACAATTATTGCGGGAAGGCGTCCGATGAGCCTCCTGTACTCTACTCTCTGGAGGTGTCCGGCGGAACGTCCAGCCGTTCTTTCCATTCCAGGAGCGACACAGGTATAGCTCTCGTACCCTCCAATCACAATATTATGTAATACGCGTGAAGTGAATTATAACAATTATTGCGGGAAGGCGTCCGATGAGCCTCCTGTACTCTACTCTCTGGAGGTGTGCGGCGGAACGTCCTGCCGTTCTTTCCATTCCAGGAGCGACACAGGTATAGCTCTCGTACCCTCCAATCACAATATTATGTAATACGCGTGAAGTGAATTATAACAATTATTGTGGGAAGGCGTCCGATGAACCTCCTGTACTCTACTCTTTGGAAGGCGACCGGCGGATAGTCCAGCCGTTCTCCCCATTCCAGGAGCGACCCAGGTATAGCTCTCGTGCTCTCCTATCACAATATTATGTAATACGCGTGAAGTGAATTATAACAATTATTGCGGGAAGGCGTCCGATGAGCCTCCTGTACTCTACTCTCTGGAGGTGTCCGGCGGAACGTCCAGCCGTTCTTTCCATTCCAGGAGCGACACAGGTATAG
>NW_017105971.1:0-669 GCF_001263275.1 Habropoda laboriosa
ATTCTATTCATTTCTGGGGAAACGTTATTTCTCAATAGGCCTTTATACATGACATACTTCGTTCGTTATTAGTTTAACCACAATATGTGGGAATTGAAAATATTCAAGCGGTTTTATAGGTATATAAGTATGTATATCGTCAATGCATTGGAAGAACATAGGCGGGGGGGTGGGGGTAGTTCCTAACTGCGCGGACAGGCTGCGCCCCTAACCTTGCGTTGTCAGTGGCGCACTGTTTATACATATACATGGAGAGCTGTAGTCAACGTCGCATTTGATTGATTTCCTTCAGAAGATCTGTCTCGCGAATTCGTTAAAATAATTCCTTATTCTCAAATCATCCGGGATAAATTTTTCGTGAAAACCATGCAACTTATTTTCATCTCATTGGCAATGAGAATATTTTCATATCAATCGTAAATCTCAAAATTGATTGTAATAATATATTTCATTATTGCATCTTTTTTTTTTATTCCAACCATAATTCAATTTAAATTATCAATATTTATTTTCAATAACGTTTAGTTACAATCAGAAACCTCTAAATTGATTGTAAATATACATAATTGAATAAATTTGATTTCAAACTGAAAAAAGACTTTTATTTTAATTACATTATATAGTTTAATTAGTTAAAATTTTTTAAAATTTAATCCGTAATTTATATTT
>NW_017105972.1:0-265 GCF_001263275.1 Habropoda laboriosa
GGTGTATATTCGCTTCTTTTAACAGTAAGGCCGGAACCTTTTGAGCTTTGATTAACAAAGCACACGTTTATATTCGAGGTCGAAAAATTGTAAGATTTATTGTTTACATTTAGCTGAAGGACTTATATTTAATATCGAAATATTTAATTATCTGCATTTGCCCCCATCCTCGTGGTTCGAAAAGTCGACGCCGATGACCAGAATGCATAGCAGAACTGTACGCCATTTAGAGGACGCGAATCGTCCCAGTATGATATTCGAAGGT
>NW_017105973.1:0-594 GCF_001263275.1 Habropoda laboriosa
TGGAGTACGATTCTGCAATGCATTCTGGACTCCGGCGTCGACTTTTCGAAAAACGATGGTGGGGGAAAATACAAATAATTGAATATTTCGACGTAAAAATAATTGCTAAAACTAAATATGACCCAAGAAATCTTACCTTTTTTTGGTACCGAATACAAAGTTTGGGTTTGATATTTCAATAGCTCACACGGTTGCCGTGTTACTGTTAAACGAAGCGAATATACACCTATAACGACGGCTAGGCGATAGTAGTTCTTCGCGACATTAACATAAAATACTGCGGCAAATGTCGTAATCTAAATGGCGTACGGTTCTGCTATGCATATTGGACGCCGGCGTCGAATTGTCGAACTATGATGTGGGGCAAAAAACAGATAATTAATTATTCCGACGTAAAAATAATTGCTAAAACTAACTGTGACCAAAGTAATCAAACCTTTTTTTGGTACCGAATGCAAAGGTAATGTTTGTTTGTTCAGTAGCTCAAACGGTTCCCGTGTTACCGTTAAACAAAGCGAATACACAAATGTTACGTCGAATAGGTGATAGTAGTCCTTCGCGATTTTCACGCAACGTACTGGTACGATAATCGTA
>NW_017105974.1:0-353 GCF_001263275.1 Habropoda laboriosa
AACATATTAAAGTACGTGCAAACTCTAAGTCACCACGACTTCACACCAAGAACCAGCGACAATTCTACGCCACCACTCTCGAGCATAGCGCTTGTTCGAAGCGCCTTCGTTCGACCCTGGTAGAGGAAAGAGGTACAAGAATACGTGCGGAAATAGTCTTAGATCAGTCGCTGTACCCGACGTTAGACTCTATAATTACTCGTACGATTAATTGATACGAACCCAAAACATCGTAGCAGTGTACGAGTTTGTATGAATGGACGGTCCTGGTTTATGGCACGGCAATTCAAGAGGACTACGTCGAAGCGAAGAAGTCCAGGCCCTCGAGCCTGCCGTAAGCCGGGGCCCAGTCG
>NW_017105975.1:0-572 GCF_001263275.1 Habropoda laboriosa
TTTCCCCCACCATCGTAGTTCGAAAATTCGACGCCACGTCAAGAATGCATAGCAGAATCGTACTCCATTTAGAGCGCGAGTACCGTACCGGTACGATTCGTGAAAATCGCCAAGAAATACTATCTCCAAGTGAGACGTTATATGTCAATATACGCTTTGTTTATCAGTAACACCGGATCCGTGTGAGATATTGAAGAACCAAGCACAGCTTTATATTCAGTACCAGAAAATTGTAAGATTTCGTCGGATATACTTAGCTGAAGGAATTATATTCGAAGTCGAAATATTTAATAATCTGTATTTTCCCCCACATCGTAGATCGAAAATTCGGTGCCGATGTCCAGAATGCATAGCAGTATCGGCCTCCATTTGGAGTACGACAATTGCCGCAGTATGTTATGTGAAAGTCGCGAAGAAATATTATAACCATGAGCGACGTTATATGTGAATTCGCTTCGTATAACTGGTACACGGGAACCGTTTGAGGTAGTGAAAATACAAACCACAAATTTGTATTCGGTACCAAAAAGAGGCAAGATTTCGTTGGTCACATTTAGTTTTAGGAATTATTT
>NW_017105976.1:0-502 GCF_001263275.1 Habropoda laboriosa
AAATCATTGCTTTAAGCATTATTTTCTAATCCCAACATTGTCAGAAGCATTATCCATTAATGCGAACACTGTTGTAAGCGGTATTTTCGCTGGCAACATTGTTGGAAACATTATTATTGCCGGCGCACATTGTTGCAAACGTGTTACCCGTTTGCAACATTGTGCGTCGTTCTGAGCGCACATTGTTGCACGACGGCCGAAAATTCACATTGTTGCAAACGCGATTACTCGAAAAACGCACATTGTTGCAAATGCGATTTCCCGAAAAATGCACATTGTTGCAAACGTGTTACCCGTTTGCAACATTGTGCGTCGATCTGAGCGCACATTGTTGCACGACGGCCGAAAATTCACATTGTTGCAAATCGAATTTCTCGCTGTTTGCAACAAATTTTCGTAATTTCGACGCACATTGTTGCAAACGAAATTCCTCGAAAAGCGCACATTGTTGCAAATGCGATTTCCCGAAAAATGCACATTGTTGCAAACGTGTTACCCGTTT
>NW_017105977.1:0-508 GCF_001263275.1 Habropoda laboriosa
GAAGCGAATATACACATATAACGCCGGGAACGCGATAGTAGCTATTCGCGACTTTCACATAACTTACTACGGCGATATTCGTACTCTACTTGGTGTTTGATTCGGCTATGCATTCCTGACTCCGGCGCCCAATTTTCGAACTACGATGTGGGGGAAAATACAGATAATTACATATTTCTACGTTAAAAATAATTCCTAAAACTAAATGTGACCAACGAAATCTTACCATTTTCTGATACCGAATACAAATGTGTGCTTTGTTATTGAAAGCTCAAACAGTTCCGGTGTTACTGTTGAACGAAGCGAATATACACATATAACGTCGCGCTTGGCGATAGTATTTCTTCGCGATTTTCACGTTACGTACCGGTACAATACTGGGACGATTCGCGTACACTAATTGGCGTACGATTCTACTATGCATTCTGGACGACGGCGTCGAATTTAAGAACTACCATGGTGGTGGCAAATACAGATAACTAAATATTTCGAATTTAAAAATAATCCC
>NW_017105978.1:0-621 GCF_001263275.1 Habropoda laboriosa
CATTTATTAATGCTTACGGATAAGTGCTATCAGACTTCGAATATTCTACTTCAAATTTTTATTATTAAATAAATTTTAGTGAAATTCCAAGTATTGATATTTATCAGTAAATTATTATCCGAGTTTAAATACTCGACTTAAAATCATTTCGCGAATTATTAAAACTTTAAATAAACTACTTCCCACGAGATATTTAGAAATTAATTTGAGAGTTCAGGTAAATAAACATTCCAAGTTTAGTCATCGTCGTTCTTCGTACTTGTCGAATAGGGTGTCGATTTTAGGTTTGGATTTGAACGAATTTGATGTTTTTCTAATGAAATTTTTGACGTTTCAAGTATTTGTCGAAGTGAATTAAAAATTTTTGACCACGTTGCAACTAATTAAATACATTTTCGTTACAGCTGATTGATAATATTGATAATATGTACTTTTATTTGAATTTATTTAATGACTTGTCATTTTGTAAACTAATAATTCACAGATATCCAAGGAATTGCATGATTTGCATGTTTAGTAGTTAGTTATATTATTGAATTTTATATTGTGTGCTGAAAAGTGAGCTGATTTGCAACGAGTGCACTATACTCGTGCACTATGCCCACCCTTGATTAAACCGTC
>NW_017105979.1:0-321 GCF_001263275.1 Habropoda laboriosa
CAGTTGTAGGAATTATTTTGAAAGTCGATATTATTAATTATCTACATTTGACACACCATCGTATTTCGTAATTTCGACAATGTCCAGAATGCATAGCAGAAATGTACTCCATTTCGAGAATGAGTACCGTACCGGAACGTAACGTGAAAATCGCGAAGAAATACTATCTTCCAGCTAGACGTTATATGTGTATATTCTATTCGTTTAACAGTAACACGGGAACCGTTTGAGCTATTGAAATATCAAACCCAAACTATTTATTCGCTATCAAAAAATGGTAAGATTTCGTTGGTCACATTTAGGTTTAGGAATTAATATTAA
>NW_017105980.1:0-542 GCF_001263275.1 Habropoda laboriosa
AAAGAACGGAAACTAAAATCTGAAGGAGTTGGAAACGAGAAAGTTTGCGTGGAAGAATAGAACAAGGTTCGGTAAGGGTTTGTTGGCAACGACGTACCCGCCACAAGGTTTTCGAAACCGCAGTCGCACCGTCACATAGTAAGTACATATTTGCACACGTCTTATCAAAAATTTGAAATATATCACAAAGCATTGATTTTTCTAACATTGTACTCTAATAACTTTATTCACAAAATGTTCCATAAAATTAATCTACATAAACAAAAAATGTAGTTCCATTTAAAGAACAAATGCACCTGAATTTTTAGGCATATCCTTACACTTACTAAGAAATTGAAGGCGTAGGAAGATAGTTCTTCTTATACCATACAACTTTGACCTCTACAACTTTTTTGTATCTCTAACCAAACTCGAGATATAATTCGGCTCAATTGCGTGACTCTCCCTGTATGCAACAAAGCATGCAAATACCTTTACATATGTCGTATACCTCTCTCCTATCTTTTATTAGTTTTTAGTCATCCTGCCTCCTTTCCTTAACT
>NW_017105981.1:0-1247 GCF_001263275.1 Habropoda laboriosa
TCCAACCGTTCGAGGAGACACAACACATTCGAAAAATTCTCTCGTGTGAACAAGATACTCTCTTCAGCCGTTCAAGTACAATTCGAATCAAGTCGTCAATCGTTCGTGACGCACTGTACGTTTTGCTAACGTTTGAGCAAAGTAGATTTTGAACTAGTTACCCAAGATTAATTTGGCGGGTAACAGTCGCGACCGCGAGCTTCCTGTTGAACATCGCAGAAGATCGCGACGCGACACTTATACTCGACTGTTGCTAACGAAGCGTGGGTAATCAACAAGCCGCGTTAGTATGTGGGCATTCACACGGAAACGCGTAATTCGGGAATTTTCTATTCGCTTCCTAACAATTCGATTATGACAAGGACAGACAGCTGTCCCTCTTTGAATTCGAGAATTCGAAGAATTCGTCGCGTATCTCGTTGATGGTTGTTACAAACTTAATTTTCATTAGGACCCGAAGACTGAAAATACCTACATCTTATTTCATTTAAATGTTATCATGTTAGATAATGTTAATTTAATTCAGTTTTAATATATATGTACATTGTATATTATTTGTTTCAGGAATCGTGTGGCTCTTTGGCTGATAAATATATCGAATACGACTCAGTCGTAATCCTTGTTGATTTAATATTACTTGATAAACGGGCGTACAGGCACCTGCTTTACAACTGTAACCTGAAGCCTTGTTGGAAACTAATAATAATTCTCTGGCTTGTTGAATCTTTCCGCAATTTTTCCTTATGCGAAAATAACGCAAAATATGTTCAAAATTGGAAGGCATTTCAATACCATTTTAATGGATATTGCAATCTTTATTTAATATTATTCAAGACTGCTTTTGCCCACGTTGCCTTCATTTTTATTGTAATTCTTTTGACGGAAATTAAGTGGTATCTTCAACCGAATAATTCAAATAAATGCAGTGTGACACGTCTGACGGAAGCTTTAGTAATTGGTGGAGCCGGAAAACTGTTAGGACTACTAGAAATCACTTGGAGGCATGTTTTTGAAGCACCTCACCACTTCCTTATATTCGGATATACTCTTCTTTGTCTGATCACAGCTTATTTAGGTAAGAATTTTTATACACCTAATGCTATTGTGGCGGGTACGTCGTCGTCAACAAACCCTTACCGAACCTCGTTCTATTCTGCCACGCGAACTTTCTCTTTTCCAACTCCTTCAGATTTTAGTTTCCGTTCTTATGTCTCTCCCCGGGTTAAGACTTGCCTTCGTCCTCGAGT
>NW_017105982.1:0-344 GCF_001263275.1 Habropoda laboriosa
TCTGAGAGATAGAGAGAGTTATCTCTCCCTCTGAGAGATAGAGAGTTATTCCACCCTCTGAGAGATAGAGAGAGTTATCTCTCCCTCTGGGAGAGAGTTATCCCTCCTTCTGAGAGATAGAGAGAGAGTTATCTCTCCCTCCTTCTGAGAGATAGAGAGAGTTATCTCTCCCTCCTTCTGAGAGATAGAGAGAGAGTTATCTCTCCTTCTGAGAGATACAGAGAGTCATCTCTCTCTCTGAGAGATGGAGAGAGTTATTCCACCCTCCTTCTGAGAGATAGAGAGAGAGTTATCATTCCCTCCCTCTGAGAAATAAAGAGAGAGTTACCTCCCTCCCACTCTAT
>NW_017105983.1:0-248 GCF_001263275.1 Habropoda laboriosa
TGCATTCTGGACGATGGCGTCGAATGTAAGAACTACGAGGGTGGTGGCAAATACAGATAATTATATATTTCGACATTAAATATAGTTCCTAAAACTAAATGCACCCAACGAAATCTTACTTTTTTTTGGTACCGAATGCAAAGGTAATGTTTGTTTTTTCAATAGCTCAAACGGGCCCCGTGTTAACGTTAAACAAAGCGAATATACACCTATAACGTCGCGCTTGGTGACAGTATTACTTCGCGATT
>NW_017105984.1:0-328 GCF_001263275.1 Habropoda laboriosa
GTTAGTTCTTTTTTTATAATAAAGCGCAGGTGTTTAATAATAACCATGGTTGATATGTTCAATCAGACACGCACACCATCGACTAAAATATACGCCGTGAACTAATTAATTGTTATTAATCACTGCAATGTCAACCACTGTTTTTACAAATGTTACTTTATTTAATGCTACATCTTTATCAACAAAAAATTAAATTAACCGTTATTACACTCGAATATCATATTTCAACCACTGTTTGTTGCTCCCGAGTCCGGCATTAGGATAGTTTTTTGTTTATAACGACGCGCACATGTTTAATAACAACCACTGTTAATTTGTTCAACTAGAC
>NW_017105984.1:436-791 GCF_001263275.1 Habropoda laboriosa
CCAACATAAAGTTAATTAACCGTTATTACACTCAAATATCACTTATCAACCACTGTTTGAAGCTCTCGAGTCCGGCATTAGGTTACTTTTTGGATCATAACATCGCGCACATGTTTAATAACAACCACTGTTAATTTGTTCAATTAGACATGCATGCCATCTATTAAAATACACGCCATCAACTAATTAATAGTTATTAACCACTGCAATGTCAACCACTGCTTTTACGACTCTTACTTCATATATTGCTACCCCTATATCAACAAAAAATTAAATTAACCGTTATTACACACGTATATCACATATCAACCACTGTTTCTTGCTCCAGTGAACTGCATCAGGTTAGTTTTTTTTT
>NW_017105985.1:0-2282 GCF_001263275.1 Habropoda laboriosa
CCGGGCTTCTTCAGAATGGAGGCTCGCGTTTGATCCCCGAACCGCCGCTAGGGTTGGCTTGATTTGTCGAGCAGAACGACAGCCTTTGCTCCTCGTGTTTCCACGCGCTGTTCGTAGAAACGGCCCGTTTCCAAAGTGGTTCCAGAGGATCGAGTAGATGTTCTCAGGGGAAACGAACGTCTCTCGAGTCGACGATTATACACGCGGAGGGCTGTTGGAATTCTTTTCGGTCGGACTGTGGTAGGTCGACGTTCAACGAGGGTGAATTTCAATGTTTCGTCTATGAAGATCGTATGATACATGAGTAGGTTTAATGGCGGAGAATGGTAGGAAAGTCTTGACACACTTGGCCGTAAATTTGGAAGTAAAGGAGCTGCCTCGTAAATTCATCCTGACGGCGGACGAAAATATTTGCGGCAATTGTTGCCCTAGTGGGAGGGGGTCGAGACTAATTTATAAAGCTTCTGGAAGTAGGGAACGTACTTGAAGTGAAATGTCGTTAAACTTCCAGATGTAAGCCGTGTTCTTGTAGAAAAAAAGTATTTAGAAGTTTCACGTTCGGTTAGATGTGCAGAACATCGTGCAAATGCGGTACAAAATTAGCTTCGACGAGAGTGAAGTTATTGCTAAACTAAGGGAATATTTTTTTATTGGAGATTGTGGAGCAGCCTGACATCAGTTGAACCCAATTTGTAGCTCTAAAAGGATATTTTTCCAAAAGATGCAGGGAAAAGTTGGAGATTATGGAACAGCCTAACATCTGCAGCTCTCTTCTTCCAATTTTTGAACTGTTCAGCTGATCAATTCAAGACTTCTCTGATTGGCAAACAGTGACTCGAAACAAGAACACCTTCATTGAACACACGCAATTATCGGCATGTCGTCCTTTTCCATTTGCAATCTCCCGCCAAAATATAGCAGATGTTACCAAGCTTAAACATATGCAGTACTTCTTCTTGTTACCACCTTATACCACATTTTTCTCCCACTTTCGACATTCTCACCTAGCCACATCTTCATTCGTCACATTCGAACCCTGACCAATTTTTCACAAGAAAACTACACCCTGAATCCCTCGTTCTCCTCCAAAGAAGACAGTCCCCCCCGTTCCTCCCTCGAAGAAGAAACCCTGGTTAGCAAAATTTCGCAATTTCCTCCTCGTCTCGTTTCCCCATTCCCACCCTGGAGCACCGTTCGCATGCAAACCGCGAAGATTTCGACGCAGATTCGCCAGGCTGGCCTGGCAGAAAAACAGCGGATGCGGAGGAAGCGGGCGATGTCGCAAGGCGCGAAACACGTCGCGAGAAGTCACGAAGGCGGCTCTCTCGTGTTACAGGGTGGCAATGATGCCCGACAGACGTCGATGTCATCCGAAGCCGGGCTACGGAGAAAAGCTGCACTCCTTCCCCCTTTCCTGTGCGAGAGAGGTGTGTGTGCAACGAACGACAGAGGCGAATCTAACCTCAAGCGTGACCACAGGCTTCTCGCAATCTCGTCTAGACAAGACACGTGGTGTCTACTGCAGTTTCTGCTCCTTCCCGTTCGTCGTTTGCTTTCTATCTCGCCCCGTCAAGGCCACGGAGCGCGGAGAGATCGCGGACCCGGAGGACTCGAAGTCAGCGAAAAATTCGAAGTCGCGCGATTTCTCGCGTCTGCTCTCGTCGCGGAGATTATCACCGGCGATAGCGCGACAGACGTGTTGCAACGGGATGAAACAGGGCACGTCGAGATGCCACGTGTCTCCTTTCGGCGGGAATTCGAGGCGAGGAGATCTCGTTTTTACGAATTGCCGAGGGTACATTGTGGAGAGTTGGAAATTCGAGTGGATCCTTTTGATCTATCGCTGATTTCGATGATCTCGAGTGCGCCTTTTCGGTGGATGGGATTTAGAGCAGATGTGCTGTTGGAGAATAGGAAGATTACTTTATAGGGGTGGCTTTCTGTATCTTGAGATGGTGTGGGGAATTGTGGCTACCGAATTCATGTGGACAATAGCTTTGATATCTTCGTAGTCTTCGGAATTAATCTTTCCGCTGTATCATTCAATTTGATCTCCCAAATTTCTTGTGAAAATAGATAACGATGTGTGTCTAATCCTCGACAGGTATGTCAGCCGTCCGACCCTTAGATTTCTTAGCATGTAGTTCTATTTTTCGCCTTCGCTCGTTTCTCAATCGTAGTCTTTCAATCTAAGAACTTGCTTTACCTTTTATTGCCTCGTTTTCGACTTAGAATCTTCGCCCCTTTCTTAACTTGTACATTTTTGCATTCATATGGTCACC
>NW_017105986.1:0-675 GCF_001263275.1 Habropoda laboriosa
GAAAATTCGACGCCGGCGTCCAATATGCATAGCAGAACCGTACGCCATTTAGAGGAAGAGAATTGTCACGGTATGATTTGCGAAGGTCGCGCAGAATTACTATAACCATGTGCGATGTTATATGTGTATATTCGCTTCGTTTAACACGAACACGGTAACCGTCTGAGCTATTGAATTAACAAACCCAAACTTTGTATTCGGTACCAAAAAAAGGTAAGAAACCGTTGGTCACATATAGTTTTAGAAATTATTTTTATCGTCGAAATATTTAATTATCTGTATTTGCCCACACCATCGAAGTTCTTATATTCGACGCCGCCCTCCAGAATGCACTGCAGAATCGTACGCCGTTTAGAGTACGACAATTGCCGCAGAATGTTATGTGCAAGTCGTGAAGAACTACTATCGCCCAGACGATGTTATTGTTGTATATTCCCTTCGTTTAACTGTAACAGTGAAACCGTGTGAATTGGAAAAACAAACCACAACTTTGTATTCAGTACCAAAAAAAGGTAAGGTTTCGTTGGTCACATTTAGCTTTAGGAATTCCTGTTGAAGTCGAAATATAAAAATATCTGTGTTTTCCCCCACCATCGTTGTTCGAAAAATCGGCGCCACGTCCAGAATGCATAGCGGAATCAAACACTATTTAGAGTACGAGAATTGCCACCGTCT
>NW_017105987.1:0-3272 GCF_001263275.1 Habropoda laboriosa
TGTGCTTTGTTATACAGAGCTCAAACGGTTCCGGTCTTACAGTTAAACGAAGCGAATATACACCTATATCGTCGGATAGGCGATAGTAGTCCTTCGCGACATGAACATAACTTAATGCGGCGATATTCGTACTCTAATGGTGTATGATTACGCTATACAATCTGGACGCCGGCGTCGAATTTTCGAACTTCCAAGTGGGTGATAACACAAATAATTAAATATTTCGTCGTTAGAATTAATTCCAACAAATAAATGTCACTAACGAAATTTTATCTTTTTTTGGTACCGAATACAAAGGTGTGCTTGGTTCCCCAATATCTCACTCGGTTGCCGTATAACTGTTAAACGAAAGGAATATGCTCCTATATCGTCGGCTAGGCTAGTTCTTTGCGAGTTTCATATAGCATACTGCGGCTAATGCCGTACTCCAAATGGCGTACGGTTCTGCTATGCATTCTGGACACCAGCTTCAAATTTTCGACCTACGATGGTTGTGGAAAATGCAGATAATTAAATATTTCGTCGTTAGAAACAATTCCAACAAATAAATGTTCCCAACGAAACCTTATCTTTTTTTGCTATCGAATACAAAGGTGTGGTTTGTTTTTTAATAGCTCAATCGGTTCCCGTGTTACTGTGAAACTAAGCGAATATACACACATAACGTCGCACATGGTTATAGTAGTTCCTAGCGACCTTCGAATATCATACTGGTACGATTCACGTCCTCTAACTGGCGCACGGTTCTGCATGCATTCTGGATGCCGGCGTCGATTTTTCTATCTACGGTGTGGGGGAAAATAGAAATAATTAAATATTTCGTCGTTAGAAATAAATCCAACAAATAAATGTTACCAACGAAATCTTATCTTTTTTTGGTACCGAATACAAAGGTGTGGTTTGTTTTTCAATAGCTCGAACGGTTCCCGTGTTACTGTTAATTGAAGCGAATATACACGTATAACGTCGCGCTTGGAGATAGTATTCCCACGAGATTTTCACGTAACGTACCAGTACGATAATCGTACTCCTAATAGATTACGTTTCTGCAATGCATTCTGGACATCGGTGTCGCATTTCTGAACTACGGTGGTGGGGGCAAATCAGACAACTAAATATTTCGTCATAAAATATATCCCCTACACATAAATGTTCCCATCGAAATCTCACCTTTTTTTGGTACCGAATAAAAAGGTATGCTTTGTTTTTTCAATAGACCAAACGGTTCCAGAGTTACTGTTAAAGGAAGCGAAAGTACTTATATAACGTCGTCTAGGCGATAGTATTTCTTCGCGATTTCCACGTAACGTACAGGTACGATACTCGTACTCTAATTGGAGTACGATTCTGCTAAGCATTCTGGACATCGGCGTCGAAATTTCGAACTAAGATGTGGGGGAGAATACAGATATTTAAATATTTCGATGTTACAAATAATTCCTAAAGCTAAATGTGACCAACGAAATATTACCATATTTTGATTCAGAATACAAAGGTTTGCTTTGTTATTCAAAGCTCAAACGGTTCCGGCCTTAACGTTAAACGAAGCAAATATACACATATAACGTCGCACATGGGTATAGTAGATCTGCGCGACCTTCGCAAATCATACTGGGACGATTTCCTTCCTCTAAATGGCCTACGGATCTGCTATGCTTATTGGACGCCAGCGTGGAATTTTCGAACTACGATGTAGCGGAAATTATAAATAATTAAATGCTTCGTCTTTAGAAATGATTCCTAAAACAAAATGTGACCAACGAAGTCTTACCTCTCTTTGGTACCGAATACAAATTTGTGGTTAATTTTTTCAATAGCTCAAACGGTTCCCGTGTTTCTGTTAAACGAAGCGAATATACACATATAACGTCACGCTTACAGATATTATTTCTTCGCGATTTTCACGCAACGTACCGGTACGATACTCGTACTCGAAATGGAGTACGATACTGCTATGCACTCCTGACATCGGCGACGAATTTTCGAAGTACGATGATGGGGGCAAACACAGATAATTAAATATTTCGACTTTAAATATAATCGCTACAAATAAATATTCCCAACGTAATTTTACCTCTTTTTGATACCGAATACGAAGGCGTGCTTGGTTCATCAATATCTCACACGGTTGGCGTGTTACTGTTGAACGAAGGGAATATAAACCTATTACGTCGGCTAGGCGATAGTAGTTCTTCGCGACTTTCACATAACCTACTGCGGCGATATTAGTACTCTAAATGTTGTTTGATTCTGTCATGCATACTTGACGTCGGCGACGAATTTTCGAACTACGATATTGGGGGAAAATACAGATAATTAAATATTTCGATGTTAATTATAATTGCTAAAACTTAATGTGACCAACGAAATATTACCATTTTTTGATACCGAATACAAAGGTGAGCTATGTTATTTAAAGCTCAAACGGTCCCGGCGTTACTGTTAAACAATGCGAATATACACATATAACGTCGCACATGGTTAAAGTAGTTCTCCGCGACCATCGCATTTCATACTGGCACGATTCACTTTCTCTAAAGGGCGTACGGTTCTTCCATGCATTCCGGACGCCGGCGTCGAATTTTCGAACTACGATGTGGGGGAAAATACAGATAACTAAATATTTCGACTTTAAAAATAATCGCTACAAATAAATATTCCCAACTAAATGTTACCTCTTTTTGATTCTGAATACAAAGGTATGCATGGTTTTTTCAATAGCTCAAACGATGCCCTGTTACTGTTAAACGAAGCGAATATACACATACACCGTCGCGCTTGGAGATAGTATTTCTTCGCGATTTTCAGGTAACGTACCGGTACCTGGGGGCAAATACAGATAATGAAATATTTCGACTTTAAAAATATTCCCTACAAATAATTGTTCCCATAGAAATCTTGCCTTCTTTTGGTTCCGAATACGAAGGGGTGGATTGTTTCTTCAATAGCTCAAACGGTTTCCGTATTACTGCTGAACGAAGCGAATATACACAAATAACGTCGCACATGGTTACAGTAGTTCCTCGCGACATTCGCTTATCACACTGGGACGATTCTCGTCCTCTAAATGGCGTACGGTTCTGCTATGCATTCTGGACGTCGGCGTCGAATTTTCGAACTACGATGGTGGGGGAAAATACAGATAACTAAATACTGCGACTTTAAAAATATTGCCTACAAATAAATGTTCCCTACGAAATCTTACCCTTTTTGATACCGTACACAAAGGTGTGGTTTGTTTTTTCAATAGCTCAAACGGTTCCCGTGTTACT
>NW_017105988.1:0-632 GCF_001263275.1 Habropoda laboriosa
CGTTCGAAACGCGATCCGCCACTTACGCCTTCACGAAACGTAAAAGCGATACCTAATAAACTGTCGTCGGATTATTTTTCACCGTTAGACGTCCCTCCTGCAGAGAGCCACTGAATCGACGTCGCCATTAACGCAACATAATCCTCGAGCTGGACACTATACGGAAACGGCCACGATGTGAAAGTGCCACTCTGAAATCAGTCGTAAGGCTCTAGCACCACGTGACGTCATTCTTCTCGTAGACACTCTTCGGCGTATATATCATATTTTGAACCACTTTTGAACCGTGTAGTCGCTAAAATTAATTCTTTTTTAAATTTTCTCTCGATTCTCGGACAAAATGGCGCGATAATCGCACGTATGGCGGACGCCAGGTCAAATTTGACCCAATGCTGAAATTTCTTTATTTGACTAGACAACTAGTGTTGGTCGTCTTTAGAAGGACTCAGAGTGCCTCAGCTATTAGCTTATACCTCTCTCTATCAGACCTGGTTTCTACTCTCTATCGAAACCACCAACCGCAGAACAAGCCGGAGAATGAGCGAGGACGCCCGACCATGCTGGAACCTCAACTTGGCGGTAAGGATTTTTGCTCTTGGACTTTTTTTTTCAATTTCTAGACGTTAGTAAGG
>NW_017105989.1:0-816 GCF_001263275.1 Habropoda laboriosa
GAGGGCAGATTGCAAGAGAGGCAACTGCAGGAGCGTGAAAATGTGAAGAGAGTGAATGTGTCTCCATGCTATGCCGATGTGGCAAAGCGGAATGTGAATGTGCGTGATACTCGTGTTGTACGTGATGGTGTGAATGCGCGTGATATGAGTGTGCGTGAAAATGTTAGTGTGCGTGAGGGTGCAAGGTCGAGTGTGCGTGAAAGGAAGGCTCCACCACGGAAGGCATACGCCGTCGTGGTGAAGCCCGTAAATGAGAGTGCGGATGTTACGAGTGATGAAATTAAAAAGAAAGTTCTGAATGAGGTGAGTGATCTGCTGAATGTGCGTGTGAGTGCTCTGAGGAAAACGAGAAATGTGGGCATAGCTATAGAGACTGTGACTGAAAGAGAGAGAGCCATAATCATACGTGACTGCACGAAATTTAAAGAAATCGGCCTGAAGGTCGATCTTCCAAGGAAGATCGGCCCGAAGGTAATCTTGTATGATGTTCCGAATGAAATGACGAGTGAATGTTTAATGAATGATTTATATAAACGTAACTTAAGAGAGTATATGAGTGTGAATGAGTTTAAAGAACGAGTGAGAATTATAAGTCGTAGTAATAAGAAAGACGCGAAAGAAGGGAATGTAGTGCTGGAAATGAATGTGCGAGCGAAAGAGAGAGTTTTGAAAGAGGGAAGAGTGTATGTTGGCTGGAATGCCTTTAAAGTAAGAGAAATTGAATGTGTTATGCGGTGTTTTAAATGTTATGGTTTTGGACACATGATGCGTGAATGTAAGGTGAATGAGAAAGTGTGTAGAAAGTGTGGAGTGCAA
>NW_017105990.1:0-748 GCF_001263275.1 Habropoda laboriosa
TCTACGAGTGTCAGGTTTAGCTTCCTTGCGGTCTGACACTTGTGGAGAATATACTGTATTAGCTGTACTTAATTGACGATGTTTATCAATTAAACAGAATTTTTAAGCGGAAAATATATGATATATAATGTAACAATATGATAAACGTATACGAAATGTGCAATATACTTTGCATATGTTCTAAAAAAACGAAACAAAGTGCAAAATATGCAAAATAAGTAGTGCATAGTAAAATCCTCCAAGGACAAAACAAATTTCTATCCAGGTCTCACTGTATTACCAACTTAAAAATGTGCATTTCCATGGACATACGCAATCTAATCATTAGTTATTAATCATTTTTCATAAATCTTGTGATAAAATAAAATTACAATCAACTAAAAATTTACCAACATACTTTTCAAATGTGTTTCAAACTTAAGCTAAACTGATTTGTTTTTAAACTACTGTAACTTATCTGTTAGACAAGGATAGAATATAAAATGTCGAAGGACACACGAAACGAAGGAAAGCCAAGTACGCAGTCTACGCTGTTGGGCAATTTTATGACGGGGCACTGTGATAATAACCAGAGCCGGGTTATTCGGGAACGTTGGTAGTTTTAACAAATATATCAATAGACAATTGCCAACCCATTCACATATCGAATAAAATAGTATTAGAAATTGAAAGTCTCTGTACATTTCTTACATACCATTCAACGTCATTTACCATTTTTACCATTTTAATATACGAACCACACAGCACA
>NW_017105991.1:0-365 GCF_001263275.1 Habropoda laboriosa
CGCCGAATTTTCGAACTACGATGGTGGGCGAAAATAAAGATAATTAATTATTTCGACGTTAATTATAATTCCTAAAACTAAATGAGACCAACGAAATCTTACCTTTTTTTTGGTACCGATAATAAATTTGAGGTTTGTGTTTTCAATAGCTCAAACAGTTCCCGTGTTATTGTTAATCGAAGCGAATATACAAATATAACATCGGCTAGGGGATAGTAGTTCATCGCGATTTTCACGTAACACGGTACGATGCTCGTACTCTACATGGAGTACTTTTCTGATATGCATTCTGGAAATCGGCATCGAATTTTCGAACTACGATGTGGGGGAAAACGCAAATAATTAAATATTTCGTCCTTAGAAAT
>NW_017105992.1:0-569 GCF_001263275.1 Habropoda laboriosa
CTAAGAAAGCCCGAACATTTGCGGCATAATGGGCGGGCGCCCCATCATGCTGGAAATACATGTCCCTCCGAATTTCTAGAGGAATTTCTTCCAATAGATCCGGAAGAGCATTTTCCAGAAAATTTTGGTAAGTTGTGCCATTCAATCTATCAGGTAGAATGTATGGCCCAACCACAAAATCATCGCAAATGCCGGCCCATAGATTTATTGACCAGCGTTCTTGTGCTGCATGTGTACGAACCGCCAACGGATTCTCATCGTCCCACACGTGCGAATTGTGGGCATTGAAGCACCCCTCCCGAGTAAAAAGGGCTTCATCAGTCCACAAAACGAACCTGCAGAACGACGGATTACGCGCGATTTCCCCCAGCAACCACCTTGAATACACCATCCGTTGGGTGTAATCCCTAGGTTGCAAAGTATGCACCCGTACATATCTGTACGGGTGCATACTTTCTTCCTGCAACTGGCGGTGCACCGTTGTCCGGCTAACGCTAAAATTAAAGAGAAAAGTACACCACTATAAGTATTCCATTTTTATTATGCAATGTTTATGTATTTGAATATTT
>NW_017105993.1:0-572 GCF_001263275.1 Habropoda laboriosa
AGCACTACTATCCCCTTGCCGACGTTATAGTTGTATATTCGCTTCGTTTGTCAGAAACACGGCGACCGATAAGCTATTGAAATATCTAACACAAACTATTTATTCGGAAACAAAAAAATGTAAGAATTCGTTGGTCACATTTAGTTTTAGGAATTATTTTTAACGTCGAAATACTTAACTATCTGTATTATCCCCCACCATCGTAGTTCGAAAATTCGACGCTGATGTCCAGAATGCATAGCAGAAATGTACTCCATTTAGTGTACGAGTATCGCGTTACGTAGATATCGCGAAGAAATGCGATATCCAAGCGCGACGTTATATGTGTATTTTCGCTTTGTTTAACAGTAACACGGGAACCGTTTGAGCTATTGAATAAGCATATCACACCTTTGTATTCGGTACCAAAAAAAGGTAAGGTTTCGTTTGGAACATTCAGTTGTAGGGATTATTTTGAAAGTCGATATAATTAATTATCTGTATTTGACACACTATCGTAGTTCGTAAATTAGACGCCGACCTCCAGTTTGCATAGCAGAATCAGACACCATTTAGAGTACTAATGTCGCCGC
>NW_017105994.1:0-395 GCF_001263275.1 Habropoda laboriosa
AATTACTTTTAACGTCGAAATATTTATTTATCGGTATTTGCCCCTACCATCGTAGAGAGAAAACTTGACGCTGCTGTCCAGAATGCACAGCAGAATCGTACTCTATTTAGAGTACGAGTATCGTACCTGTACGTTACGTGAAAATCGCGAAGAAATACCATCTCCAAGCAGGACGTTATATGTGTATATTCGCTTCGTATAACTGAACACCGGAACTGTTTGAGTTTTGAATATTAGTGCATACATTTGTATTCCGTTTCAAAAAATGGTAAGATTTCGTTGGTCACATATAGTTTTAAGAATTAGTTTTAACGTAGAAATATTTAATTATCTGTATTTACCCCCACATGGTAGTACGAAAATAGGATGCCGGAGTCTGAATGCATAGCAGAATC
>NW_017105995.1:0-291 GCF_001263275.1 Habropoda laboriosa
GAAATCTTACCTTTTTTTGGTACCGAATATAAATGTGTGGTCTGTTTTTTCATTACCTCAAACGGTTCCCGTGTACCAGTTAAACGAATAGAATATACACATATACCGTAGCGCTTGGAGTTAGTATTTCTTCGCGATTTTCAGGTAACGTACCGGTACGATACTCGTACTCAAAATAGAGAATGATTCTGCTGTGCATACTGGACATCGGCGTCGAATTTTCGAAAAACTTTAGTGGGGGCAAATACAGATAAGTAAATATTTCTACTTTAAAAATAATACCTATAGCTA
>NW_017105996.1:0-5364 GCF_001263275.1 Habropoda laboriosa
CCACGCACCCGCAGGTAGGGCCCCACTCCTTCCAAGGAGAAGCGCGCTAAGGGCGCAATGGAAAGGCACGTTGATTGGTAATTTGTGCGCACGTGAAAAACCAATCAGCGTGCCTTCTTGAACTTGGCGGGGGAGTCACTGCGGACTCCAGAAAAATTCGGGAATCGAGCGAGAGATTGAGAAAAGGTTCCATCGAGCGAACACCACTCTCGCTTGCCTCTGTGTGTGCACAAAGTCTGCGCTCCTGGCCGAGTAGACCGCAAACTTTTCTCTGAAGCCGCTGGATTTCTTCCTTTTATCGGTGTTCCTCCGACTGCCGGGCAAAGGGGAGGGGGATACTTTCGGGGTGGATGATTGTGTTCCGTTGGTCGTAATCGCGGGTAGATGGTGATCGGGGTACGGGGCAGGGGGCTGAAGTTGCTTGGGGGCTCAACGTGGCGTGTTTGATGTATGCTCTCCTCGCAGACGGTGACTTTCGAATTGATATATACTTCGGTTGAGGAAAAATGGGGAAACTTTTGGAAATGGCCTTTCAACCGTAAATTTCAATGAGATATTCAGAAGGTTTTTTTTTCTCTCGTCCTATCGTGAATTGTACGAGTATCTGTTTCACGGATATCGTATTTCAACGTCTGAACTTCATCAGATATGAATTGTACGAGGTGTATAGTAGAGCGATGCTAAGGATGTCTTGTATTAAATCCAATAAAAATATCATTCTGAATGATGGTCAATTCGTCTAAACGTAATCTCGCGAGTTCTCTATTCGTCGAGAAGATTAAAAACAATTGCTTCTGAAGTGGCTGTACGCGCAAACACGGCGTCTCCCTAGCGTAGCTCCCTAGGGAGGTCGCGACATCCCACGATATTCGAGGGCACTACGAACGGATTAGATCCAGGACAAATTAGAGGAGAGAAGAGGAGAGAGAGAGAGAGATGACGGTCGAACACATCGGGGTAGAGGGCAAACGTGTCCCGCTGGTACCGTAATAGCTAACTGGATTTGATTAATCGATTCGGTTACAGCCTCCTACTTGGCCATCCTGACGCTTCCTGCCCCGTCTATTATCGATCATTCTCACGCGGAGAACACCACGACGAAAACAAGCCTTAGCTTGAATTACGATGTTTTTCTGATTGTTCTTTGCTAGTCCTTTTCCATCGTTATATCTGTACAACACAGGAGCCAGGGGAAAGAATTTAGAAGAATTTGCGCGTACTTCCTTCATGGAGAATATTCTGCAATCTCTAACCTTATGACTTCTTGTCAAGTGAATTTTAGACAATTTTCATTTGGTTGTTGCTCGTTTCAAATCTCATTTGGATATTATTTATTTCAGCCGAAAGTTAGGTGATAACGATCGTTCTTTCTGATTGTTCTTTACTTGTGCAAGTGTAACGTAGAAGTTAGGAGGAAAGGATTCAGAATAATTTGCTCCAAGTTCCTCCATGGAAAATATTCTCAATTTCTAACCTTAGGACGTTCTTAGCGACCATTCGAGCCATTTTTTATTTAATTATTGTTTATCTTGGAGAATTTCTATTTGGTTGTTGTTTATTTTAAATTTCACTTGAATACTATTTATCCGAATCTAAAGTTAAGTAGTGTATAGTGATCGTGTATATACTTCAGAAGTTATGGTTTGATATAGGTATAGCAACTTCATTTTCTCCGCGTTATTAGCATCCGCTGCAGCCACTTGCGTCCACGTTCTCCGACATGCAAAGCGATTGGTTCGACGGCTCGCGGTAAATAAGCGTACTTAAAAAGCCGGGAGCAGGAAGCAACGCGGAGCCGGGGTGGCGTAAAGAGGCCTCTCTACGATCTTGTGAAACAATGCATCGCGCGAACTCCGTGCTCGGTGTCTTGAGCCGTGCACAGTCGAGCCTCAAATATTTATTTTCCATCCAGCTCCGTCGTTTTTCGCGTGTACTCGCCGGCAAATCGTTCGTCGTTTTCTACAGGAAAAATTACGCTACACAAGTGTTGCATTTTCCAGCTAACAGCTAAAATACCGTGCTTTTCTTTTCAAATAAAATACACTTCGTTCACGTCGAATTTTCAACGCATAAACACCTATACGAGTTATCATATTTTTGGGTAAAAAGAGGGATGAAACAATTTCTGTGAATTTTCTATTTAACCCTTTCGTTAGGAAAGGCGTACATATAAGCTGTGTAAAAGTGGTCACATATTTAGAAAGATTATATACGCGTTATTAATTTATTTACGCACTTCACGAATAAAATATTGCTGTCGATTTGACTGCCATGAAACAGTTGATTTTCAATCGTACGTACATTTATCTTTATTAAGCACTTTTAATAATGGGACGAATCTTCTCCATCGTTGATTATTGCATTCGAATTTTTCACCTTGTCTCCGAATGACAATGCAGGATATTGTAGCGAGCAGTTTTGGTCTGATGCATGCGTAAGGGGTTAAAGTTATTCGAACGAAGAAAATCGTGAATTTCTTAAAGCGTTAATTATAAAATATATTATTTGAACGTCAATCTTCCGGTATTCGTTCCAAGCCTTTGGACTAGTTTGATACAGTAAATAGAGCAAAATTTATTCGACTCAGAAAAGACATTGCTTGGTATAGAGAGGCACGTGTATGCGGCCAGGAAGAAATGTTGGATAAAATTAAGCCGGCACGCGAGAAATTTGCTTGAATCGACTGAATGCACCCGACGCTTCCTCATTAAGTTCTTGGTCTTCGTGACGACCCGCCACCAGGAATACTTTCCTTCCCTTTCGTTCCCGTACCAAGACGAGACTAACGTCGACGATAGTTTTCGTTAAATAACTACCAGGCCGAAACATCGTTTTAACTGAAAATCTAAGCTACGATATTAAAGGTAATGGAGTTCGTTTCGGCTTAATTAGAGGATCTCTAACGAAATGAACGTTGAAAAAAAATGTTGTTTAAAAGGAGCAGCATTTGGAGACGTAGCACAATACGTTTCGAAGTCAAAACTGACGAGTTTTTCATTTCAGATACCGTTTCCTTCTCTTTTGAGGTAACGCCACCGATGAGACCTGCGTTATTCCTTCTTTTGTCTTTGAGGAAGTGTTTTGGAAAAAGCGGTGAAATGCAACGCGAACGAAGCCGTGAAAGCAGAGAGAGAGAGAGAGAGAGAGAGAGAAAGAGCGAGAAGAACAAGGAAGGATTAACAATGCTTTTTAAAAGCAGCCTTCGCTATTTTCGCGTGCCATGTGTTCTATGTCGCGCGTTCACATTCACGGCTCGAGTCTGGAAATTCGTCGGAATTCCTCTTTCGTCTCTGCCAGACTTCTTCATGCTTTTTCGATGTTCACACGTTCGGAAAACTAGCTTTCACTTGCACACGTGTATATATACTGTATATTCATTTTTTTTTCTCCAAAGCTGAAGGACTTCATTTTCCTCCCGTGTAACAATTTATCCCAACGCAATTCTCCGATTCTGTCAACACCGGCTGCAAATTTGCCTGATGTTGAAATATCGGGGAAAAAAGTGGAGAAAGATATCACAAAGGATATCAAAGAGCAAGTGGAAAGCCACGTTCGTTTTCCGCGGGCGCAGCGAAACAAGGGTTACAAATTCGCGAAAGCGAAATTTCAAAGGAGCTTTTTTTCTGAAAGGTGTTTCAAATCGAGTTACATCTACTTACTATCCTTACACGGCTAATCCTTCGTATCTTCGCTTGCATTTAACCCTCTGCAACCCGATTTTTCCTTGTTTATCAGAAGAAATATTACAGTTTTACAGTTTTTAACGTATTCAAAAGTAGAAATTAATGATCACTACAGAGATATTGACTGGTAATAATACAATAACGCGACGATACAATTGTACAGCAATAAAGAAAAGAAGACTATATGTAAAATATAAATATATGCATGTGTAACTTTCAAGTCACGTGGCGTTGCGGAGGGTTAACCCTTTTCGTTATAATTATTTCCCTAGTTTGCTCTGAACGAACTCTAACTTCATTTTGCGAACATGGTTCGATATAACATCTTTGATACGAGAATACGGCTCGCAGACTAAATTCTTTCGTTCAATTTTTCATACATCTTTTTCCTAATCGTGGAACCAAATACAGAGTCTTACTCGAATTATTTCAATCAATATCTTTACAGCCTTTAATTTTGTAGGATGAATTTAACTCGTCAAAAATAAACGTGTACCAACTTCGATAGTCGCGTACCTGATATTTTCGAATTTCTTAGCTTATGAAAGGGTCAAACCACGAGTCGCGCTAAGGAGTCACATAAGTGTCTCGATTTCAAAAAGACGATATCTTTTTCTTTTACATATTTTAGAAGGAACATATTGTGAAAACATTTTATGCTCAAAATGAACTCGAAATTTGGATTATTGACGAAGTTACATCTGTCCGAATGCATTTTTCTAGAAACAGCATTTTTCAAGACGGTGCGCACGATGACCGCCTCATCGTTCATCCGATTAACATCATCTTTCGCACACATATTCTAAATAAGATTCGTCATCGACTCACAGGAGCTTTTTCAAATATTGTAAATTGAACGATTTTTGAATAACGAAAGAAAATGTACGGTTTTTTAAATGAAAATCACGACCCTTTTTTCAAATTGTTACCATTGCCACAATTTTTTTTTTTCTAAAAAAACTCCATCGCGAACCGCGAACTACGATTCCAAAAAGTGTTAAAATATTAAAAATTTTTGTTTCCGATCACTCGTACGTGCTGAATCATATCCACCATTTATTAGAATGGCGCCAAAAAACCGTTTTACGCTATTGCACGCAGTCGCCATATTTCTAAAAATTTTCAATATTTCATTGCTCTTGTCTACTCTATAAACATGTACATTTATCATACAAAAGGAATTAAACCAATCGGCCTAATAGTTTAACCTGCAGTCGCTCACATACCTTGACCACTTTTTACTGCCCAAAAACCTAAATAACCCCTTAACACACTGTTGCACTGTTCAAATAATTGTTAGGCTGGTACAATTATAAATAAATCCAATTTCCTTGAGTATCAGATGATTTATTAGAAAAATTGACATATTATTTCTATACAAAAAACAAATAATTCTTTTATACAATGGCTTTGCTTGCTGTGATTTTCTACTCACAGATTCAGTTCTCAGCCTAAGTTCGGTTTCGGGTCAAATTGACGCGAACGGTACCAAACTACTAAAAAATAATAATCTCCTATAGAAGAGCACCAAACACATTTTCCTTTGCTCGACACAATCTCCTACTGCTACTGAACAAAGTCACTAAATTTCACATGAATCAGACATTTCCTCAAAAAGTTATTCAACACCAAATTTCCATTCCGTGTCAAATTGACCCAAATAGTACCAAACTACTAAAAA
>NW_017105997.1:0-496 GCF_001263275.1 Habropoda laboriosa
AAGCCTAGATAAAAAAGTTGTAAACAATGACCTTTACAATTTTTTTCGCGATTCCAACAAACTATAATCTTTTCAAAATTTTTTGCACACGTCATCTAGTAAACTAATCTTTCTAACTTCTAAAAAAAAAAGTCAAGTCGTTTGGCCCAATTTTAAAAAAGTTATTCCGTTTTATAGGGTGGCCAAATACTTATGCACGGTAGTGTATATATAGTGAAATTTTAAAATTTTTATAGGAGCAAACGGTGAGTTATATGCTGTTTGAGTGTTTTTATAGGAAAAATAGCAACTATGGGTAATTGTATAAATTTATTTAAACGAATTAAAGTTAGCGACACGTGGCGATCTTTTATCCTTTTTAAAAAATCTTTACAATATGATAATTGAAAAAAAGTTAAGTATTAAATTATAAGCGTTAGAATAAACGGTAGGATATGTTCCGTCGCGCAGGTACGGAACGCGTGGGGTCTTCGTTGACCGGGTTTACGGCACGCTC
>NW_017105998.1:0-755 GCF_001263275.1 Habropoda laboriosa
AAAATGGGAACATTGTTTTGGAGTGGGCAAGGCGAGAATAACTTCTGGTAAGAGGACTGTGAGAAACAGCTCGGCACTTACACCAGAAGGGGATTCGCGAGAGAACAGACGTACAGTTAAGACAGTTTCACTATCAAAGAGAAGCACACTGCTCTCTTTGTACGCTGATACAAGCTTTGAATTAGTTACAAATAAAGATAGAATTTCTATTCCCAAATATTTGGGTGGTCCTTCGAGGAGATTTTTCGTCGGCACACCACGTGTGAATACAAATCAAGGCTCGACCATTATTCGTAACAATCGCAGGCAAAACAGATGGGGTTAAAATTCGGTACCTATTGTAAGGCGCTGTGCGATGCGCCTAGGCGACAACCGCGGGACCAAAGCTGCAGGGGGCCCTAGACAAGGATGAGCGCAGGCTGCACCACCACCCCAAGGCTTGCACGGTCCCAACGGCCGAAGAAACATATAAAAACGGGGAAAAGGGCAGCGCCTCACACAATATCGCAAATAATCACCGACGACCGTTATTTTAAATCAGCTATTTTAAGCGCCTATATTTTATTAATCTAACACTATTTAAAACCATGTCAAATTTAGTGCAATCACAAAGTTTTTAATTCTGTCAATTAAAAATGTGGGAATGATAGTGTGACGACCGCCACGGAGGGTCTATGTACCTAGATCTGGCAACTCTTGGCCCTCGAGGCGAAGAGTCAAGAGATGTTTTCCAAACATCTCTGGGCTTCTTCGTC
>NW_017105999.1:0-385 GCF_001263275.1 Habropoda laboriosa
GTTTATATTCGCTTCGTTTAACAGTATCACGGCAATCGTGTGAGATATTGAGGAACCAAGCATTCCTTCATATTCGGGATCAAATAAATGTCAGATTTCGTTGGATACATTTAGCTGAAGTAATTATATTTAAAGTCGAAATATTTAATTATTTGTATTTTGCCCCACATCGTAGTTCGAAAATTCGACGCTGGCGTCCAATATGCATAGAAGAACCCTACGCCATTTAGAGGAAGAGATTCGTCCCAGGATGATTTGCGAAGGTCGCGAAGAACTTCTATAACTGTGTGCGACGTCATATGTGTATATTCGCTTCGTTTAGCAGTAACATCGGCACCGTTTTAGGTTTGTATAAAAAAGCACACCTTTATATTCGGTACCAAAA
>NW_017106000.1:0-395 GCF_001263275.1 Habropoda laboriosa
GGAAAATACAGATAATTAAATATTTCGTCGGAAAAATAATGACTAAAACTAAATGTGACCAACTAAATGTTACCATTTTTTAATACCGAATGCAAATGTGTGCTAGGTTCTTCAATATTTCACACGGTTGCCGTGTTACTGTTAAACGAAGCGAATATACAAAAATAATGTCGGCTAGGTGATAGTAGTTCTTAGCGACTATCACGTAACGCACCGGTACGATACTCGTACTCTAAATGGAGTACGATTCTGCTATGCATACTGGACATTGTCGCCGTATTTTCGAACTACAATGGTGGGGGCAAATACAGATAATTAAATATTTCGACATTAAAAATAATTCCTAAATCTAAATGTGGCCAACGAATGCTTAACATTTTTTGATACCGAATACA
>NW_017106001.1:0-564 GCF_001263275.1 Habropoda laboriosa
CAAATACTGATCACTAAATATATCGACTTTAAAAATATTCCCTACAAATAATTGTTCCCAAAGGAAGCTTACCTTTTTCTTGTACCGAATACGAAGGTGTGGTTTTTTTTTTCAATATCTCAACGGTTCCCGTGTTTCTGTTAAACAAAGCGAATATACAAATATAATGGCCCCTAGGTGATAGTATTTCTTTGCTACTTTCACATAACATACTGGGGCGATACTCGTACACTAATTGGCGTACGATTCTACTATGCATTCTGGGCGACGGCGTCGAATTTTAGAACTACCATGGTGGGGGCAAATACAGATAACTAGATATTTCGAATTTAAAAATAATCCCTAACAAATAATTATTCCCAAAGGAATCTTGCCTTTTTTTGGTACCGAATACGAAGGTGTGACTTGTTTTTTCAATAGCTCAAACGGTTTCGGTGTTAATGTTAATGGATGCGAATATACACATTTAATGTCTCACATGATTATAGTATTTCTTCGCGACCTTCGCATATCATACTGGGACGATTCACGTCGCCTAAATGGCGCACGGTCCAGTTATGCATA
>NW_017106002.1:0-1295 GCF_001263275.1 Habropoda laboriosa
TCAATTCAGATAAGCAGAACGGCTCAAATCATGGCAACCATCAACGTACTTTTTTTTTCATCCCAGTGTTTTCCGTGTTCCACAGCAACTACATTTAATTATTTTTCAACAACAAAATTTGTAATTATTCTTCAAGGGCAAGTAAATACGCAGGAATGAAGCTCATGTTAGTAACTGTTACTGAACTTCTATAATAAATTAGCAAAAAAGGCCTAAAAAAAAACGACTGTCACACTAGAATAAAAAGATTTTGTCTCAACATACCGCTTCTATGTGGTCGTTTATAAGTTTTTCGTAATCCTTCCAACGTTGGAAAGCAGGTATATCGGTTTACAATTATTTCGAATGTGTTTATCTTTACTTTTTCTTAAGTATGGCTATTGTTCTTGCTTTTTTCCAGCAATCAGGAAAGTAGGAGTCGGACGCTTAAACGTTGTAAGCGTCAGCCAAACTGGGAAAAATACAAGTTATTTTTTTACATGAAAGATCTTCGCTAAATCGCTTTTTAATTTTTTCAATTATGACGCACCTTAGCAAAAAATATTCATCACGGTTGAAATGCTCTTTTTTTAAGTCAATAAATATTGATTTTCTGTTTTTTGAAAAAATTAATCTTTTAAGAAAAAATAAAAAAAAATTTAAATACAAATTGACCCCGACGTGATTTGAACACGCAACCTTCTGGACTGGAGCCAGACGCGCTACCGTTGCGCCACGGAGTCTGTTGAGTCGAACATTTTTCTTATCGGTATTTCACGAAAACATTCTAATATTCTATAACAAAAATTAAATTATAAACAATTAATAATCATTTCTTTCATTACAATGATTTATAATGTAATAAATAAAAGCTAACGTATTATGCGATAAAAAGGAGACTATATGTTATTATTAACGCTACTTCAAAAAATGTTTTCACACATTAATCGTTAAATATGACATTATTTATTTCACTAATAAATATATAAAATATTCCAAGTAATTTTATTTAAGACAGTCGAACAAAATGAAGCATGAAACGTCCCATAAAACCAATTATAAGTCTCTTAAATAATCAATCAAACACCGAAGAAAACCAACTTGGGATATCGTCGATAAAAATCCCGTAATTTCACAACTTGGAGTCGTTTCGTTCCACATAATGTATTTTATCCTCCCGCGAAGTGACAGCGCGAAATTAAATCAGAAACCCGACTACTACCTTAAAATTACAGTTGTGTAAAACCCAAAACAGAAGGAAAAAAGGAAGAAAGAGGAGAGCAAAGAGATAAAAATAGGGAAAACGTAGCGAGGAA
>NW_017106003.1:0-637 GCF_001263275.1 Habropoda laboriosa
ATTTGTTGCCATTATGTCTAAAGTCGAAATATTTAATTATCTGTATTTTCCCCCACCATCGTTTTTCGGTAATTCGACGCCGATATCCAGAATGCATAGCAGAAACGTACACCATTTACAAGACGAGAATCGTCCCAGTATTATATGCCAAGGTCGCGGAGAACTACTATAACTGTGGGCGACCTTATATGTGTATATTCGATTCGTTTAACAGTCACACGGGAACCGTTTGAGCTATTGAAAAAACAAACAATAACTTTGTATTCAGAACCAAAAGAAGGTAAGGTTCCGTTGGTCACATTTAGTTTCAGGAATTATTATTAACGTCGAAATATTTATTTATCTGTGCTTCCCCCCCATCGTAGTTTGAAAATACGACGCCGGCGTCCAATATGCATAGCAGAATCGCACGCCATTTAGAGTACGATATTACCCGTTGTACGTTATGTGAAAGTCGCGAATAACTACTATCGCCTAGCCGACGTTATATTCGATTCGTTTAAGAGTAACACAGGAACCGTTTTAGCTATTTAAAAACCAAGCCACACTTTTGTATTCGGTACCACAAAAAGGCAAGATTTCTATGGGAACAATTATTTGTAGGGAATATTTTTAAAGTCGAAGTATTTAGTTCACT
>NW_017106004.1:0-684 GCF_001263275.1 Habropoda laboriosa
TTATTCGAACCATAATTATGCTTCTTGCAGAATTTTGTCAATTTTGTAAGTATCAAATCGTGATGAGGGATTAGTAGGAATAAATAGAGAATGAATTTATTAGCATTTTTATTTGAGTTCGGAAATGGAAGGCGATAGAGAGCTAGTGGTATAAGTCGACCATTATTCGAACCATAATTATGCTTCTTGCAGAATTTTGTCAATTTTGTAAGTATCAAATTGTGACGAGGGATTAGTAGGAATAAATAGAGAATGGATTTATTAGCATTTTTATTTGAGTTCGGAAATGGAAAGCGATAGAGAGCTAGTGTAGTATAAGTCGACCATTATTCGAACCATAATTATGCTTCTACAGAATTTTGTCAATTTTGTAAGTATAAAATTGTGACGAGGGATTGGTAGGAATGAATAGAGAATGAATTTATTAGCATTTTTATTTGAGTTCTGAAATGGAAGGCGATAGAGAGCTAGTGGTATAAGTCGACCATTATTCGAACCATAATTATGCTTCTTGCAGAATTTTGTCAATTTTGTAAGTATCAAATCGTGACGAGGGATTAGTAGGAATGAATAGAGAATGAATTTATTAGCATTTTTATTTGAGTTCGGAAATGGAAAGCAATAGAGAGCTAGTGGTATAAGTCGACCATTATTCGAACCATAATTATGCTTCTTGCAGAATTT
>NW_017106005.1:0-355 GCF_001263275.1 Habropoda laboriosa
TTCCCGTGTTACTGTTAAACAATGCGAATGTACACATATAACGTCGCACATGGTTATAGTAGTCCTCCGCGACCTTCGCAAATCGTACTGAGGCGATTCTCGTCCTCTAAATGGCGTATGTTGCTGCTATGCATTATGGACTCCGGCGTCCAGTTTTCGAACTACGGTGTGGGGGAAAATGCAGGTAATTAAATATTTTGACGTTAGAAATAATTCCAACAAATAAATGTTCCCAATGGAATCTTACCTTTTTTTGGTACCGAATACAAAGGTGTGTTCTGTTTTTTCATAGGATCAAAAGGTCCCGTGTTACTGTTGAACAAAACGAATATACACCTATATCGTCGCGCTTGGA
>NW_017106006.1:0-353 GCF_001263275.1 Habropoda laboriosa
GTGTACGATTCTGCTATGTTTTCTGGACGACGGCGTCGAATTTTAGAACTACGATAGTGGGGCGAATACAGATTATTAAATATCTCGACTTTAAAAATAATACCTTCGGCTAAATGTATGGAATAAATCCTACAATTTTTGACCCCGAATATAAAGGTGTGCTTGGTTATTCAAAGCACAAACGGTTCCGGTGTTACTGTGAAACGAAGCGAATATACACACAAAACGACGAACATGGTTATAGTATTTCCCCACGACCTTCGCATATCATAATGTGACGATTCTCGTCATCCAAATGGCGTACGGTTCTGCTATGCATTCAGGACGTCGGCGTCGAATTTTCGAACTACGAT
>NW_017106007.1:0-775 GCF_001263275.1 Habropoda laboriosa
TTCGTAATAAAATAAAACGGAAAATTACGCAAATATGTCTTTTTTCACACATTCGGTATATTAAATCTGTTTCTTCGGCACTTTGTACACTGAAAGAAAATTGGGTGCCTAATATGAGACTCTTCTTACAATAGGAACTTCCGAGTAGCTTCGAGATTAAGTCTTCGTTACTTAACGATACGCAACTAGTAAGCCTTGAACTCCATTCCATGCACTGTGCAACGGTATTTATGAAAATGATCACAAACTTACTATTTGTACTCGCACGTGGTGTGCCAACTTTATTTCAAAACCTTCTCGAAGGACCACCCAGTTATACTGGGACTAGCGAAGTGATTACAATTTGAGCTGGTTGCTCCTTGGTGATTGTTGGACGAATGCAAATCTCGACGTCGTCCCTCGGACATCCGTGGGAGAGTTTTTCGTTAGAGCACGCTGATTGGTTAAATGGTTAACAATTACATTTACCAATCAGGGTGTCTAATAGCGTGTTCACCGCCCTTCCAGTGCGCCCTTAGCGCGCTGTCACCTTGGAGGGGTGGGAGACGGCCGCGTGGGGTGGGCGGAAAGTCCCAAAAAGCTGGAATTGACTCCGGCGGACCGTTAGAGGTAGATGTGCCGTTCGGAAATTCGTGGTTTATGGTATGTTCTTAGTGTTAAATTTATCAGTCAGTTAGATATAACAAAAATTAATCTAAGGCCTTACTAGGAAGTACCGTAACGGTACATCAGAGGACCGCCGCGGAACAATGGGCGAGCATCGCCTTTCGCGACC
>NW_017106008.1:0-332 GCF_001263275.1 Habropoda laboriosa
GACGTGTCGAAAGCATTCGACACGGTCTCACACAAGGCCATTTTTAAAGCACTGGAGGAGGCGGATTTGCCACCCGCCTTCATCCAGTATATCAAGACAGTCTACTCGGGTGCGGAGACAATTTTAGACCTTCCTGGTCTCGATGGTTCTGCTGTCAGCATCGGTCGCGGCGTCAGACAGGGTGATCCTCTATCGCCCCAGCTGTTCAATCTGGTCATGGATAGAGCGCTGGGTGCTCTCTCGGAGGACGTTGGCTTTTCGATGGGCAGTGGGCGCGTTAACGCCCTAGCCTATGCTGACGATGTGATGCTCCTGTCCTCAACATCGAATGG
>NW_017106009.1:0-367 GCF_001263275.1 Habropoda laboriosa
GTTCCCAATGGAACCTTACCTTTTTTGGTACCGAATACAAAGGTGTGGTTTGCTTTTTCAATAGCTCAAACGGTTCCTGCCTTACTGTTAAAGGAAGTGAATATACACATACAACGTCGTTCTTGGAGATAGTATTTCATCGCGATTTTCACGAAACGTACCTGTACGATTCTCGAACTCTAAATGGCGTACGATTCTAATATGCATTCTGGACGCCGGCGACGAATTTTCCAACTACGCTGTGGGGGAAAACACAAATAATTCAATATTTCGACGTTAAAAGTAATTCCTAAAACTAAATGTGACCACCGAAGTCTTACCATTTTTTGGTACAGAATTCAAAGGTGTGCTTTGTTATTCAAAACTC
>NW_017106010.1:0-685 GCF_001263275.1 Habropoda laboriosa
TTGAGGGTTCGATGGTACGGGAGAAGAATTGCAGGGACAATGGTTAGGTAATGAACTTAAGGAAATGGGTAGAGTGCATCAGTTTGAGCATCTGCCGGGGATAGGACAGGAATTCGGTGAGAAAATGGAAAACGCGCAGGTAGTTGTCAAAACGGTACCTGGGATAAGGATCTGTATGCATGGGAGTCAAGGGACAAAGGGATGAGGTTTCGACATGCGCAAATATCAGGTCATCCCATAAGTCGTGTCGCCTCTTATCGCAGTTTATATAAACATCCGTGTCTTGTTTCGGCGACCTGTTTATGAAAACTTCTCAAGAGGTATCCTCTCGTCAGTCTAAAACGCGCATTCCAAACATTCAGAACGATATCTTCCATTTAAGAAATTTCAAACAACGAGTGTCGACGAAATTCATTTTCGACATTGTATGCTGTATGAATTAAAAAACGGCAGTACAGTGGTAAACGCCGTTAAAAATATTTGTTTTAAGTGTAAGAAAATGTCAAAGGTGGTGTAAGAGTAAAATGACGTTGGTTCGCTCGTCGATGGCTAGAATATGTGGGCCGCTGCCCTTTTTCCCGTTTTTATACGCTTCTTCGGCCGTTGGGGCCCAGCGAGCCGTGGGGTGGGGGTGCAGCCTGCGCTGCGCCTTGTCTAGGGCCCCCTGCGGCTCCGGGCCCGCGGG
>NW_017106011.1:0-285 GCF_001263275.1 Habropoda laboriosa
CATTGTTGTAACTGACGCAAAGTAACAAATGAAAATTAAAACAATGGACGTAATGTGTTCTGCAATGTTGCGTCGTAGTCTTTCTATAGTAAAATTGGAAAACAAATACATAACAACATTCATTTTAGGGGATTCCCATTCTGTGCGCTCAATTATGCGTTGGTAAAATCGTTGTATGTTTAGAAACAATAAGGAAAAAAAACTAGTTTACTTTTTCTTTTTAATTTTTTTAGCAATCGAATTTAAACAGTAGTACAATAAAGGTAAATATTTAAATTTGCTAAT
>NW_017106012.1:0-353 GCF_001263275.1 Habropoda laboriosa
TAACATACTGGGGGGGTACTCGTACTCTAAATGGCGTGCGATTCCGCTACGCATTCTGGACAACGGCGACGAATTTTCGAAATACGATGTGGGGGAAAACACAAATAATTAAATAGTTCGCAGTTAGAAATAATTCCTTCAGCTAAATGTATCCAATGAAATCTTACCTTCTTTTGGTACCGAATACAAATTTGTGGTGTGTTTTTTCAATACCACAAACAGTTCCCGTGTTACCGTTAAAAAAATCGAATATACACATATAACGTTGCGCTTGGAGTTAATATTTCTTTGCGATTTTCACGTAACGTACCGGTACGATACTCGTACTCGAAATGGAGATCGATTCTGCTATG
>NW_017106013.1:0-533 GCF_001263275.1 Habropoda laboriosa
CTGTATTTTCCCCCACCATCGACGTTCGAAAATTAGACGCCGACGTCTAGAATGCATAGCACATTCAAAAACCATTTAGAGTACGGATATCGCCGCCGTAAGTTATGTGAAAGTCGCGAACAACTACTATCGCCTAGCCGACGTTATAGGTGTATAATCGTTTCGTTTAACAGTAACACTGCAACCGTGTGAGATATAGAAGAACCAAGCACACCTTTACATTCGGAATCAGAAAATTGTAAGATTTCGTTGTATACAAATAGCTGAAGGAATGCAAATTAAAGTCGAAATATTTAATTATCTGTATGTTCCCTCACATCATAATTTGGAAAATACGGCGCCGATGTTCAGAATGCATGGCAGAATCGAGAGGACGTGAATCGTCCCAGTAAGATATGCGAAGGACGCGAAGAAATACTATAACCATGTGCGACGCTCTATGTGTATATTCGCTTTGTTTAACAGTAACGCCAGAACCGTTTGAGCTTTGAATAACTAAGCACACCTTTATATTCGTGGTCGAAAAATTGTAA
>NW_017106014.1:0-597 GCF_001263275.1 Habropoda laboriosa
TACCGGTACTATACTCGTACTCTAGAGGAAGTACGATTCTGCTGTGTATTCTGGAGGTGGGCGCCGAATTTTCAAACTACGATTGTGGGAGAAAATACAGATAACTAAATATTACGAAGTTAAATATATTCCCTACAAATATTTGTTCCCAACGAAATCTTACCGTTTTTTGGTCACGAATATAAATGTGTGCTTGGTTCTTCAATATCACACACGGTTCCCGTGTTACTGTTAAACGAAGCGAATATACAAATATAATTTCGGCTAGGTGATTGTAGTACTCAGCGACTTTCACGTAACGCAACGGTACGATACACGTACTCTAAATGGAGTGCGATTCTGCTATGCATTCTGGACATTAACGCCGAATTTTCGAACTACGATGGTGGGGGCAAATACAGATAACTAAATATTTCGACTTTAAAAATAATCGCTACAAATAAATATTCCCAACGAAATCTTACCTCTTTTTGATAAAGGTGTGGAATGTTTTTTCAATAGCTCAAAAGGTTGCCGTGTTGCCGCTAAACGAATCGAATATACACACATAACGTCGCAGACGGTTAAAGTAGTTCTTCGCGACCTTCCCATATCATA
>NW_017106015.1:0-629 GCF_001263275.1 Habropoda laboriosa
CGGGAGCAACAAACAGTGGTTGATAAGTGATATTAGTGTGTAATAACGGTTAATTTAATTTTTGGTTGATAAAGGGGTAGCAATAAATAAAGTAACTGTCCTATGAGACGCGGTTGACGTTGCAGTGGTTAATGTCAATTAATTAGTTGATGGCGTATATTTTAATCGATGGTATGCATGTCTAACTGAACAAATATTCAGTGGTTGTTTTGAAACTCTAGCGCGTTGTTATAAACAAAACAAACTAACCTGTTGCAGGACTCGGGAGCAAGGAACAGTGGTTGATATATGATATTCGAGTGTAAAAACGGTCAATTTAATTTTTTGATGATAAACAGGTAGCAATAAATAAAGTGACAGTCGTAAAAGCAGTGGTCGACATTGCAGTGGTTAATGACAATTAATTAGTTGATGGCGTATATTTTAATCGATGGTATGCAGGTCTAACTGAACAAATCAACAGTGGTTGTTATGAAACTCGAGCGCGTTGTTATAAAAAAAACAAACTAACCTGATGCCGGACTCGGGAGAAACAAACAGTGGTTGGTATGTGATATTCGAGTGTAATAATGGTTAATTTAATTTTTTGTCGATAAAGAGGTAGCAATAAATAAAGTAACTGTCCTATA
>NW_017106015.1:745-1070 GCF_001263275.1 Habropoda laboriosa
AAAAAAACAAACTAACCTGATGCAGGACTCGGGAGCAAGAAACAGTGGTTGATATATGACTTTCGAGCGTAACAAGGGTTAATTTAATTTTTTGTTGCTAAAGAGGTTGCAATAAATAAATTAACCGTCATAAAAACAGTGGTTCACATTGCAGTGGTTAGTAACAATTGATTACTATATGGCGTATATTTTAATCGATGGTATTCATGTGTGATCGAACAAATTAACAGTGGTTGTTATTAAACACGTGCCCTTTACTATAAAAAAAAAAACTAACCTAATGCCGGACTCGGGAGATACAAACAGTGGTTGGTATGTGATATTA
>NW_017106016.1:0-703 GCF_001263275.1 Habropoda laboriosa
GGGGAAAAAAAGCATATCGGCGTCCACCCATAGTAAACAGATGGTTACTATGCATTCTTCTATATATGTTTATATTAATCTATTAACCTCAATTAGGGCTATTACTTTTAACCCGAATATGTACCTAAGACAGTTGAAATCTCGGTGGCCGCTACCGTTGGCGTCGTCGGCAATTACTATTGCAGGAAATGAAAACAAACAATTGTAGGGCGTCTAGGAAAATCACGTATGTACAACAATTAATTACTTCTTTGTATTCTTATTTGTTGCAAAAACATGAATTATATTGTAGATATGCAAGTAGTATGAGTAGAGTACTCGAGTAAAACATCTCGAGTATCTAAGTACCCAAACAGTCGAGGGATAATAGATATCTACTCTCAGCTATCTCATCTCATGAGATGTCCGGATAATTTCTATTTATCCGAGTACTTTCTGATTACCCGAGTATTTCACGAGTAACTCGGGTACCCGGGTATCTCTTAAGTAACAGCTCTAAACTTAATATTAAATATGTTGATCAGTTTTGCTCTTACTACTACACACACTCATTCCTCCTAATAATCCAACAATTTTTTTTTTTAATTTCAAAATAATATTGTTCGGTTGTAAAAACCTAAATCTGTTCAAGGCGAAGGTTTAGACGACACGGCTCGCAAATTTACAATTATTTAGGAAACCCTCTCATCTGGCCACCAGAAGC
>NW_017106017.1:0-425 GCF_001263275.1 Habropoda laboriosa
TTCACCCACGATCTCTTGCGAGTAACATTGTTATAAACTATCCACTTTTCGTCGCCAGTAACTGGGTTCTTCAGAAATGGATCATTTTCATTGCGTTTCAGTAGCGAATCACAGATGCTAAACCGTTGCGTCAAATGAATTTCCTTTAGCTGGTGAGGGATCCATAAATCAAGTTTCTTGACATAACCAAGGGTTTTTAATTTTTTTTCAATGCATGTATGCGACACATTGAGCTTCTCTGCAATGTCTCGTGTTGTGCTGTGACGATCTGAATCGATAATGGCCTTGATATGGGTTTCATCCACTTCGACTGGGCGGCCAGATCGTTGTGCATTTTTCAGTGAAAAATCACCGGAACGAAATCTTTCAAACCAATTTCGACACTGCCTTTCTTTTAAGGCTTCATCTCCATATACGGCACATAA
>NW_017106018.1:0-728 GCF_001263275.1 Habropoda laboriosa
CATAGCACCCTGGAACAGAATGCTTCTTCCAACACCTCGTGCAGCCTTCTCCGGCATTGAATCTGTCGACAATACGTGCTATCTAATAAATCACGCGGACATATGTGCATACATCAAGGAATTATCTCCATCATGCTCTGAAAATATTCAGAATTTAATAAATGAACTTTTCCGTATGAACAATTTCGACCATTTCGATCCTATTATTTCTGCAGCTATCAATAGCCTTGCCCGAACAAAACATATGCCTGATTCTTCAAACTACAACAAAAATAGCAACCATTCAAGTAAAAAGAAAAATTATAGGAAAACTGAAAAGAAAAATATAGCTAAATATAAACTTAAACAATAATCGCGCTACATTAAGGGCCTCCACCTTTAGTACTTACCAACATTTATTTGCGAGTAACCCCACGCAACTTGCACACGCTATTCTTGACGATAAGGAATTAAATACATCTATATTCCCAAGTATGTCTGATATCGAGGCAGAATTCCGTCCAGTCTTCGAAGAATGTCCTCAATATTCAGTCTCAATACCCACACAAGAGGAACTTATACATCTAGATTATCCTATCACTTTTAGAGAGACAGAATTAGCTCTTCGTCGTCTCAAGCAATCAGCGTGTGGTCTTGATGGTATAAAAAGGGAAGACCTACGTAAGGCTAATATGGCTGACATTGTCTGTTTGCTTAATATTGTATTCGGACTTTGTCACACGCCATCC
>NW_017106019.1:0-505 GCF_001263275.1 Habropoda laboriosa
ATTACTAAATATTTCGAATTTAAATATATTTCCTTCAGCTAAATGTAACCAAGGAAATCTTACCTTTTTTTGGTACCGAATACAAATTTGTGGTTTGTTTATTCAATTGCTCAAACGGTTCCCGTGTTGCTGTCAAACGAAGCAAATATACACCTATAACGACTTCTAGGCGATAGTAGCCCTTCGGCACTTTAACATAACCTACAGCAGCGATATTAGTACTCTAAATGGGGTTTGCTTCTGCTATGCATTCTGGACACCGGGTCCGAATTTTCGAACTACGATGTGGGAGAAAATACAGATAATTAAATATATCGACAATAAAAATAATTCCTAAAACTAAATGTGACCAACGAAACCTTACCTTTTTTTGGTACCGAATACAAATTTGTGGTTTGTTTATTCAATAGCTCAAACGGTTCCCGTGTTACTGTCAAACGATGCGACTATTCACCTATAACGTCGCGCTTGGAGATAATATTTCTTCGCGATTTTCACGTAACGT
>NW_017106020.1:0-205 GCF_001263275.1 Habropoda laboriosa
AACGTCACGCTTAGAGATATTATTTCTTCGCGATTTTCACGTAACATACCGGTACGGTACTCAAACTCGAAGTGGAGTACGATTCTGCTGTTTTCTGGACATCGGCGTCGAATTTTGGAACTACGATGTGGGGGAAAATACAAAGAATTATATTTTCGTCGTTCCAAATAAATCCAACAAATAAATGTTCCCAACGAAACCCTAC
>NW_017106020.1:1607-2685 GCF_001263275.1 Habropoda laboriosa
AAATAATTCCGTCAGCTAAATGTATACAGTAAATCTTACAATTTTATGATCCCGAATATAAAGGTGTGCTTGGTTCTTCAATATCTCACACGGTTGCCGTGTTACTGTTAAACGAAGCGAATATTCACATGTAACGCCGCACATGTTTATAGTAGTTCTTAGCGACCTTCGCATATCATACTGGGACGATTCACGTCCTCTAAATGGCGTACGGTTCTGCTATGCATTCTGGACGTGGCGTCGAATTTTCGTACTATGATGGTGGGGGAAAATATAGATAATTAAATATGTCGTCGTTAGATATCATTCCAACAAATAAATGTTCCCAACGAAATCTTACCTTTTTTTGGTATCGAAAACGAAGGTGTGGTTTGTTTTTTCAATAGCTCAAACGGTTCCCGTGTTTCTATTAAACGAACCGAAAATTCACATATAACGTCGGCTAGGTGATAGTATTTCTTCGCTACTTTTACGTAAAGTAACGGGACGGTACTCGAACTCTAAATGGAGTACGTTTCTGCTGTGCATTCTGGACATCGGCGTTGAATTTTCTCTCTACGATGGTGGGGGCAAATACAGATAATTAAATATTTCGACGTTAACAATAATTCCTAAAACTAAATGTGACCAACGAAGTCTTAACATTTTTTGATACCGAATACAAACGTGTGCATTGTTATTCAAAGTTCAATCGGTTCTGGTGTTACTGATAAAAGAAGCAAATATACACATATGACTTCGCACCTTGTTATGGTAGATCTTCGCGACCTTCGCATATCATACTGGGACGATTCTCGTCCTCTAAATGTCGTACAATTCTGCTATATTTTCTGGAGGACGGCGTCGAATTTTATAACTACGATGGTGGGGGCAAATACAGATAATTAACTATTTCGACTTTAGACATAATTGCAACAAATAAATAGACCCATCTAAATCTGACCTTTTTTTGGTGCAGAATACGAAGTTGTGGTGTGTTTTTTCAATAGATCAAACGATTCCGGTGTTACTGTAGAACGAAGCGAATATACACCAATAACGTCGCGCTTGGAGATAGTATTTCTTCGCGAAAATCACG
>NW_017106021.1:0-1194 GCF_001263275.1 Habropoda laboriosa
GGTGTTTGATTCTGCTATGCATTCTGGACATCGGCAAAGAATTTTCGAACTACGATGGTGGGGGCAAATACAGATAAGTAAACATTTCGACGTTCATAGTAATTCCTAAAACTAATTGTGACCAACGAAATCTAACCTTTTTGTGATACCGAATATAAAGGTGTGGTTTGTTTTTTCAATAGCTCAAACAGTTCCCGCGTTACTGTTAAACGAAGCGAATATACACATATACCGTCGCGCTTGGAGATAGTATTTCTTCGCGATTTTCACGTAACGTAACGGTAAGATACTCGTACTCTAAATGAAGTACGATTCTGCTATGCATTCTGGACACCGGCGTCGAATTTTCGAACTACGATGTGAGAGAAAATTCAGATAATTAAATATTTCGACGTAAAAATAATTGCTAAAACTAAATGTGACCAAAGAAATCTTACCTTTTTTTGGTACCGAATACAAAGTTGTGGTATCTTTTTTCAATAGCTCAAACGGTTCCCGTGTTACAGTTAAAAGCAGCGAATATACACATATAACGTCGCACATGGTTATAGTAGTTCTGCGCGTCCTTCGCAAATCATACTGGGACTATTTTCTTCCTCTAAATGGCCTACGGTTATGCCATGCACATTGGCCGCCGGCGTCGAATTTTCGAACTACGATGTGGGGGATATTACAAATAATTAAATACTTCGTCTTTAGAAATGATTCCAATAAATAAAAGTTCCCTACGAAATCTTTCCATTTTTTTGATCCCGAATATGAAGGTGTGCCTAGTTCTTCAAAATCTCACACGGTTGCCGTGTTACTGTTAAACGAAGCGAATATACACATATAACGTCGCGCTTGGAGATATTATTTCTTCGCGATTTCCACGTTACGTACGATACGATACTCTTTCTCGAAGTGGAGTACGATTCTGCTATGCATTCTGGACATCGCCGTCGAATTTTCGAACTACATTGGTGGGGGCAAATACAGATAAGTAAATATTTCGTCTTTAAAAATAATTCCTAAAACTAAATGTGACCAACTAAATCTGACCATTTTTTGAACCGAATACAACGGTGTGCTTTGATATACCGAGCTCAAACGGTTCCGGTGTTAGTGTTAAACGAAGCGAATATACACATGTAACGTCGTACTTGGTTATAGTAGTTCTTCGCGACCTTCGCATGTCATACAGGGACGATTCTC
>NW_017106022.1:0-1317 GCF_001263275.1 Habropoda laboriosa
CCATAAAATCTCAATCGTTGTTCGATCTCTCAAAATTGGTATTACTATCATAGGATATTTTCTAAAAGAAATTTTTTCATTTTCGAGAACCTAAGCTAGAGCACAGTCTTCCACAAAATCTCAATCGTTCTTCGATCTCTCAAAATTGGTATTCCTATCGTCGAATATTTTTTCCATTTGGACCTTTCAAGAGTCACCGACCTCGAAACGCAAAACTGAGTGTTGACGAATTGTTACAGTTCACGTTGCAAGCAGATTTTCAATTTTTCAAGTGTCCTCTCTCTCCAATTTCAGCCAGTTGGCATTGTTTCGACGGCCGTGATCACGCTTACTCAAACGACGTCCATTAAACGCTGCAGATGATTGAGGTTTCGCGTTAGTCATTGCTCACCCCTTCTGTTCCCCCTTTTTTCCTCCCTCTCTATTTTTTTATTTATTCGAGTCCTGCTTCGAACCGAAACGCTTCGAATCGTGGCACGCGAGGTATAAAGTTACAGCGAACAGGATTTTCCATTTTTCCCGCGGACGCGGAACAGTGATTGATTTGTTTTCGTAACACGGAAAACTCCTCTCCATAAATAATACTTTGAAATATTATATCGCACCGGTTCACGTTTATTTTTTTAAACGAAATCGTCGAGAAGATAGCGAGAACATTAATCAATACACTGGTTGTTTCCGAATTTTCAATTTTTATTCGAAAATTTTCGAGTAAATTTCAGTTATCAATTTTCAGCTGATGTGTCTTTTTTTAAATCGTGAACGATGTTGCGACAGATGCGACGAGTTAACGATTAGGAGGAATATCGAGATGTGCATTACAGCTGGTGATATGTCAGAAGATTAGAGAGATCGAGGAAACTTGCAACGTGAAATCTACAGAGCAAGCTGGATTCGTAGGAGATGACAGATCTGCACTGAATGCAGGTGTTAACATTGGTATTTAAATATGAAAACGTGTGCAATGGTAGATTTATGAAGGAGGATTACATTCTGATGGCTCAGTGCAGGTGTTGTGATAGCAATCTGTCAAAGGAAGATGCAAAACTCAGTTAAATTATTATACTTGTAATTTAGCAGCGAACTAATGGAAGATGAGAGATTATTTATTCGATGGATTAATTGATCGAATTTATTATCGTAAAATAAGTTGGACGTGTTTTGCGTATTTTATAATTTTTCTGTGTTTAATACTGGGTAATTTATTCTTACTGCATAGCAACATACAGGGTGCCTCACATTAACCCTCTATGTGCCCGTGTAACTTTCAAGTCACATACTAATATATCGATATTTTATTAAATAATTGAACTTTCT
>NW_017106023.1:0-735 GCF_001263275.1 Habropoda laboriosa
AAATACAGATTTCAAAACATTTCGACTTTAAAAATATTCCCTACAAATAATTGTTCCCAACGAATTCTTACCTTCTTTTGGTACCGAATACAAAAGTGTGGTCTGTTTTTTCAATAGATCCAAAGGTCCCGTGTTACTGATACACAAAACGAATATGCACATATAACGTCACGCTTAGAGATATTATTTCTTCTCGATTTTCACGTATCGTACTCGAAATGGATTACGATTCTGCTATGCATTCTGGATGACGGCGTCGAATATAAGAACAACGATGGTGGGGGAAAATACAGATAATTCTATATTTCGACTTTAAATATAATTCCTTCAGCTAAATGTATCCAATGAAATCTTACCTTTTTTTGGTACCGAATACAAAGGTGTAGTTTGTTTTTTCAATAGCTCAAAAATTTCACTCGTTGTACAGTGAAACGAAGCGAATTTACACATATAAGGTTACGCTTGGAGATAGCATATCTTCGCGATTATCACGTAACGTACCGGTATGATACTCCTACTCTAATTGGAATACATTTCTGCTGTGCATTCTGGCGGCCAGCGTCGAATCTTAGAACTACGAAGTGGGGGAAAATACAATTATATAAATAATTCGACGTTAAAAGTAATTCCTAAAGCAAAATGTGACAAACGAAACCTTACCTTTTTTTGGTTCCGAATACAAAAGTGTGGTTTGTTTTATCAATAGCTAAAACGGTTCCCGTGTTACTCTTTAAC
>NW_017106024.1:0-625 GCF_001263275.1 Habropoda laboriosa
GAGGTACGGTTTTGTAAATATTCATGATAATATGTGGTGGACTAGAGGAAGTTTCCTAGTTGTTGACGCGCAGGCGCCCAACGTGGGTTCCCTCTAGCGGTCGCTATGAGAGATAGTCTGCAGCGTCACGTGGGACGCCTCGTGGGCCTATTCCATTGTTCTCGGATAGTTGTACGTGGCGTGTTTCGTGTAGTTGAACCTTCGTTGCAATAAATGTTTGTGTAGAGTTATCAATTCGTAACTGCGTCGTGTTACTTTTCCCTGCACCAGAACCTCGCGCCTAACAGGTTATGGGGCCGGGCACCGGGAAATAGTCGCAAGTCGAGTGAAAAAGTAAGAAACGTTTCGCGGCGTGCGCGTGAGGTTAGGTTTCGCTTCGCATGTGGAACGTGGTCGCGTCACGAAAGAAAGATAACTTCGACGACGATGAGAATAGGATTCTTGAACAAGGAGAACTTCGACACATGGAAAATTCAGATGGAAGCATTACTCGTCAAAAACGACGCATGGGTTTATGTAAGCGACGAAAATAAAGCATCGGTCGCAGTCGTAAAGACTTGGAAAACGGAAGACAGGAAAGCAAGGTCCGACGTCATTCTTTCCATTAACCCATCGGAACTAAAAC
>NW_017106025.1:0-327 GCF_001263275.1 Habropoda laboriosa
TATATGTGTATATTCGCTACGTTTAACAGTAACAGGGGAAACGTTTGAGCTATTGAAAAAACACACCACAAATTTGTATTCGGTACCAAAATAAGGTAAGGTTTCGTTGGGAACATTTAGCCGAAGGATTTATATTTAATGTCGAAATATTTAATTATCTGTGTTTTCCCCCTACACCGTAGTTCGAAAATTCGTCGGCGTCGTCCAGAATGCATAGCCGAATCGCACGCCATTTAGATTTGAAGGATCGTCCCAGTATGATACGCGAAGGACGCGCAGAAATTCTGTAACCATGTGCGACGTTATATGAGTACATTCGCTTCGTTT
>NW_017106026.1:0-417 GCF_001263275.1 Habropoda laboriosa
CGTAACGGTACGATACTCGTACTCGAAATGGAGTACGATTCTGCTATGCATTCTGAATCCGGCGTCAAATTTTCGAACAACGATGTGGGGGAGAAGACAGATAATTAAAATTTCTATGTTAAAAATAATTCTTAAAACTAAATGTGACCAACGAAATCTTACCATTTTTTGATACAGAATACAAATGTATGCATTGTTATTCTAAACTCAAACAGTTCCAGTGTAACAGTTAAACCAAGCGATGATACACATATGACGTCGTGCTTGGAGATGGTATTTCTTTGCGACTTTCACGTAATGTACCGGTACGATACTCGTACTCGAAATTGAGTACGATTCTCCTATGCATTCTGGACTCCGGCGTGCAATTTTCGAACTACGATGTGGGGGAAAAGACAGATAATTAAATTTTAGGAC
>NW_017106026.1:5520-6039 GCF_001263275.1 Habropoda laboriosa
ATGCATTTTGAACGCCGGCGTCGAATTTTCGAACTACGCTGTGGGGTAAAATACAAGTAATTAATTATTTCGTCGTTACAAATATTTCCTAAAACTAAGTGTGACCAACGAAATCCTACCATTTTTTAATAACGAATACAAGTGTGTGCTGGGTACTTCAATATCTCGCACGGCTGCCCTGTTTCTGTTATACGAGGCAAATATACACATATAACGTCGCTCAGGGAGATATTATTTCTTTGCGATATTCACGTAACGCACCGATACGATACTCGTACTCGAAATGGAGTTCGATTCTGCTATGAATTCTGGACATCGGCGCCGAATTTTTGAACGACGATTGTGGGGGCATATACAGATAATTAAATATTACGACTTTATAAATATTTCCTACAAATAATTGTTCCCAACGAAATCTTATCTTTTTTTGGTACCGAATTCAAAGGTGTGGTTTTATTTTCAATAGCTCAAGCGGTTCCCATGTCACTGTTAAACGAAGCGAATATACATACATTACAT
>NW_017106027.1:0-355 GCF_001263275.1 Habropoda laboriosa
GAAAATTCGACGCCGGGGACCAGAATGCATAGCAGAATCGTACCGCAATTAAAGTCCGAGTATGGTACAGGTACGATACGTGAAAATCGCGAATAAATACTGTCACCAAGCGCGACGTTATGGGTGTATATTCGCTTTGTTTAACGGTAACACGGAAACCGTTTGAGCTATTGAACAAACAAACATTACCTTTGCATTCGGTACCAGAAAAAGGTAAGATTTCGTTGGGTACATTTTGTTTTAGGAACTATATTTAATGTCGAAATATTTAATAATATGCATTTGCCCCCATCATCGTAGTTCGAAAATTCGGCGCCGATGTCCAGAGTGCATAGCTGAATCGTACTCCATTCAG
>NW_017106028.1:0-322 GCF_001263275.1 Habropoda laboriosa
GACAACCCGAGTTTTGCAGAACTACAAAAGACTGTTTCCTTTTTATTTTGCATATTCCGCCACTTAAAACGTGTTTTAACGAATATAAACTGTAATACTTCTGTTTACTCGCTACGCAGACGTTTTAGAGTACTGCAAAATGACTGTCTCCTATATATTTTGCATATACCGCCACGTAAAACGTGTTTTAACGAATATAAACTGTACTAATGCGGTTTTCCCGCGACAAAACCATGTTTTGCAGTACTGCAAAATGACAGTTTTCTCTTTATTTTGCATGTTCCGCCACGTAAAACGTGATCTAACGAATATAAACTGTACT
>NW_017106029.1:0-335 GCF_001263275.1 Habropoda laboriosa
TGCCCCCAAAATCGTTGTTCGAAAATTCGACGCCGGCGTCCTGAATGCATAGCAGATACGTACGCCATTTAGTGGACGAGAATCGTCCCAGTATGATATGCGACTGTCGCGAAGAAATACTATAACCATGTGCGTCGTTGTATGTGTATATTAACTTCGTTTAACAGTAACACGGCAAACGTGTGAGATAATGACCTAACAAACCACAACTATGTATTCGGCACCAAAAAAAGGTAAGGGTTCTTTGGGAACATTTATTTGTTGGAATTATCTGGAATGACGAAATATTCAATTATTTGTATCTTCCCCCACATCGTAGATAGAAAAGTCGACGT
>NW_017106030.1:0-223 GCF_001263275.1 Habropoda laboriosa
GAACAGCAGTATTTCAGTTTATATTCGCTAAAACACTTTTTCCGTGGCGGAATATGCAAAATAAGGAGGAGTCAGTCATTTTGCAGTACTGCAAAACGTCTTTACAGCGAGGAAACACCTGTATCACAATTTATATTCGTTAAAACACGGTTTACGTGGGGAAACATGCAAAATAAAGTGAAAATAGACGTTTGTAGTTCTGCAAAACGCGAGTTGTGGCGGC
>NW_017106031.1:0-2615 GCF_001263275.1 Habropoda laboriosa
CGGCGCCGATGTCCAGAATGCATAGCAGAATCGTACGCCATTTAGAGTACGAGTATCGCCGCATTATGATATGCGAAGGTCGCGAAGAGGTACTATAACCAAGTGCGACATTATATGTGTATATTCGCTTCGTTTAACAGTATCACGGCAACCGTGTGTGATATTGAAGAACCAAGCACACATTTGTATTCGGTATTAAAAAATGGTAACATTTCGTTGGTCACATTTAGTTTTAGGAATTATTATTAAAGTCGAAGTACTTAGTTATCTGTATTTGCCCCTACCATCGAAGAGAGAAAATTCGTCGCCGACGTCCAGAATGCATAGCAGAATCGTACTCCATTTAGAGTACCGCGACGTTATATGTGTATATTCGCTTCGTTTAACTGGTACACGGGAACCGTTTGAGCTATTAAAAAAACAAACCACACCTTTGTATTCGGTACCAAAAGAAGGTAATGTTTGGTTGTTCACATTTCGTTTTAGGAATTATTATTAAAGTCGAAGTACTTAGTTATCTGTATTTGCCCCTACCATCGAAGAGAGAAAATTCGTCGCCGACGTCCAGAATGCATAGCAGAATCGTACTCCATTTAGAGTACCGCGACGTTATATGTGTATATTCGCTTCGTTTAACTGGTACACGGGAACCGTTTGAGCTATTAAAAAAACAAACCACACCTTTGTATTCGGTACCAAAAGAAGGTAATGTTTGGTTGTTCACATTTCGTTTTAGGAATTATTATTAAAGTCGAAGTACTTAGTTATCTGTATTTGCCCCTACCATCGAAGAGAGAAAATTCGTCGCCGACGTCCAGAATGCATAGCAGAATCGTACTCCATTTAGAGTACCGCGACGTTATATGTGTATATTCGCTTCGTTTAACTGGTACACGGGAACCGTTTGAGCTATTAAAAAAACAAACCACACCTTTGTATTCGGTACCAAAAGAAGGTAATGTTTGGTTGTTCACATTTCGTTTTAGGAATTATTATTAAAGTCGAAGTACTTAGTTATCTGTATTTGCCCCTACCATCGAAGAGAGAAAATTCGTCGCCGACGTCCAGAATGCATAGCAGAATCGTACTCCATTTAGAGTACCGCGACGTTATATGTGTATATTCGCTTCGTTTAACTGGTACACGGGAACCGTTTGAGCTATTAAAAAAACAAACCACACCTTTGTATTCGGTACCAAAAGAAGGTAATGTTTGGTTGTTCACATTTCGTTTTAGGAATTATTATTAAAGTCGAAGTACTTAGTTATCTGTATTTGCCCCTACCATCGAAGAGAGAAAATTCGTCGCCGACGTCCAGAATGCATAGCAGAATCGTACTCCATTTAGAGTACCGCGACGTTATATGTGTATATTCGCTTCGTTTAACTGGTACACGGGAACCGTTTGAGCTATTAAAAAAACAAACCACACCTTTGTATTCGGTACCAAAAGAAGGTAATGTTTGGTTGTTCACATTTCGTTTTAGGAATTATTATTAAAGTCGAAGTACTTAGTTATCTGTATTTGCCCCTACCATCGAAGAGAGAAAATTCGTCGCCGACGTCCAGAATGCATAGCAGAATCGTACTCCATTTAGAGTACCGCGACGTTATATGTGTATATTCGCTTCGTTTAACTGGTACACGGGAACCGTTTGAGCTATTAAAAAAACAAACCACACCTTTGTATTCGGTACCAAAAGAAGGTAATGTTTGGTTGTTCACATTTCGTTTTAGGAATTATTATTAAAGTCGAAGTACTTAGTTATCTGTATTTGCCCCTACCATCGAAGAGAGAAAATTCGTCGCCGACGTCCAGAATGCATAGCAGAATCGTACTCCATTTAGAGTACCGCGACGTTATATGTGTATATTCGCTTCGTTTAACTGGTACACGGGAACCGTTTGAGCTATTAAAAAAACAAACCACACCTTTGTATTCGGTACCAAAAGAAGGTAATGTTTGGTTGTTCACATTTCGTTTTAGGAATTATTATTAAAGTCGAAGTACTTAGTTATCTGTATTTGCCCCTACCATCGAAGAGAGAAAATTCGTCGCCGACGTCCAGAATGCATAGCAGAATCGTACTCCATTTAGAGTACCGCGACGTTATATGTGTATATTCGCTTCGTTTAACTGGTACACGGGAACCGTTTGAGCTATTAAAAAAACAAACCACACCTTTGTATTCGGTACCAAAAGAAGGTAATGTTTGGTTGTTCACATTTCGTTTTAGGAATTATTATTAAAGTCGAAGTACTTAGTTATCTGTATTTGCCCCTACCATCGAAGAGAGAAAATTCGACGCCGATGTCCAGAATGCTTAGCAGAATCGTACTCCATTTAGAGTACAAGTATCGTACCGGTAGGTCACGTTAAAATCGCGACGAAATACCATCTCTAAGAGCGACGTTATATGTATATATTCGATTCGTTTAACAGTAACACGGGAACCGTTTGCGCTATTGGAAAAACAAACCACACCTTGTATTCGGTACAAAAAATGGTAAGATATCGTTGGTCACATTTAGTTTTAGGAATTATTATTAACTTCGAAATATTTAGTTATCTGCATTTCCCCCCAGCATCGAAGTTCGAAAATTCGACGCCGATGT
>NW_017106032.1:0-361 GCF_001263275.1 Habropoda laboriosa
GTGTAAAAGTGGTTTTATTAATATAATACAGGAATCACGTACAGAGGACGTTTTCACTATGACATGCGCGGGACGAGGTGAAACCAACTATTGCTCCATATGTGTGGGGACGCTGTCCTTTATCCCTTCGCTTTTCCTGGGGTTTGTACCCTTATGAGTAAGCCGTTCGAGCTTCGAACGGCCAAAGGATCCTCCTGGTCCGTCAGAATAGTGACTAATTCTATCGGTGTCACTATCCTAACAGTACACTTAAGATTTTTGGGTGAAAAAGGACCTAGGACCTTATGTGTAATAATTTTCGTTTCCAACGCGACATACGAACCTAGACGATAAACGTTTAAAATAATGTTAAGGAACGTAA
>NW_017106033.1:0-557 GCF_001263275.1 Habropoda laboriosa
AAAAATAATTCCTAAAACTAAATGTGACCAACGAAATCTTACCTTTTTTTGGTACTTAATACACAGTTTGGGTTTGTTATTTTAACAGCTCACACGGTTGCCGTGATACTGTTAAACGAAGCGAATATACACATATGACGTCACACTTGGAGATACAAATTCTTCGCGACTTTCACATAACGTACCGGTACGATACTCGTTCTCTAAATGCAGAACATTTCTGCTATGCATTCTGAACAGCGGCGCCAAATTTTCGAACGACGATGTTGGGGAAAATACATATAATTAAATATTTCGACTTTAAATATAATTCGTTCTGCTAATTGTATACAAAGAAATCTTACAATTTTCTGATCCCGAATGTATAGGTGTGCTTGGTTCTTCAATACCCCACACGGTTGCCATGATAATGTGAAACGAAGCGAATATTCACCTATACTGTCGTCTAGGCGATAATAATTCTTCGCGACTTTCACATAACATACTGCTTCAAAAATCGTACTCCAAATGGTGTTTGATTCTGCTATACATTCTGGACGTCGGCGCCGAATTTTCGA
>NW_017106034.1:0-839 GCF_001263275.1 Habropoda laboriosa
TGAAATTTATTTCTATCGAAATTCATTTCTTTTCTGAAATTTATTTCTATCGAAATTCATTTCCTTTTTGAAATTTATTTCTATTGAAATTTATCTCTATTGAAATTAATTTTTATTGCAGTTCATTTCTATCGAAATTAATTCTTATTGAAACTCATTACTTTTTGACACTCACAAATTTAAAAACATCAAGAAATCCCCTAAAGAATTCTTCAATCTCAATTTCAACCCTTCCTCAAAAATCGATCTCCTTCAAACTTCAAAACTTCCGACGAGTCGTACAAATGATCGATACCACAAATTACATACTCTCCGTACTTACGATACACTAAATTAAACCAACGCATACACCCAGCCTTTTGCAACCCGCTGTACACATGTATACATCAATGTACGTGTTGGCTATCCAAACTGACGTTGTAAATCATGATTATCTTATTCGAGAATCTTTGCAACGCATCTCTGGAGGCTCGGTAACGGTGGCTTAACATTTCTCCGAATCTCAGATTGATCTACGTTTCGTCGAAAACTGGGCAGTAGTATCGACGACACTGTCACAGCCGGATCATGCACAGGAAGGATTTTATCGAAATTGGCTACGCGTCGTTCTCTTTATGCAACCGGTTGCGTTGATTCGGCACAGCCAGATCTCTCTCTCTCTCTCTCTCCGCGAGGTTATTATATCCAAGTCGTATCTGCGACACTGATAATATTTCGTAACGGAACACAGGACACGGAGAAGCGATAGCACCGGTCACGATAACCATTCCAAATCTAATTTTCCTATTTGTTATTTTGACTTATCTGTCTAACCTGGCCAATTTACATTCACCGACACG
>NW_017106035.1:0-972 GCF_001263275.1 Habropoda laboriosa
TAAAGAGGACATAGTGGAGGAGGTCCACTTGCACGATGCCATCTACCTCCCCTGATAAGGATGTTTCTTCTCTCTCTTTTACTTTACTTGTCCTTATGTGACTGCTTGTTATTACTTGTCATCTGTTGATACTTTTTGAAGTTTTTACATTGAGGACAATGTAAAATTTAAGTGTGGGGGAGGGATTTCTGTATATAGTTTAGTTGCTTTATTGTTTTCTGTTTAGTTGATTAGGTGTTTTCTGTTTAGTTGATTAGGTTAGTTGATTAGTTTAGTTGATTACTTTACTATTTCTGTAAATTTGTTGTTTTCTGTTTTAATTTTTTCTGTTTGTTGTTCTTGCTGTTTTTTCTGTTTTTGTTGTCATTTTTCTGTTTTAATTACCCTCCAATGATGTTATAGAATTTGTAAAGTTGTAAGTTTAAAGTAATTACATTTCAAGGTTCATAGCATGATTGAATAACTTGTTTTCCATCCTTAATTTCACATGCTTGGTTTTAGATGTTGGATTGATGATTAAGTTTGATAGATACATGCCTTGTGAGTTTTGAGCCTTTTGATGAATGGATTTGGCATTTGTGCCATTCTTTTCCTTCTTGTGTGATTTCACTCATGGAATTTGTTAACTCTAGAACTTGCTTGATTCTTTTTGAGGCTACATTTTCATTTGCATACATGAACATGATTGAGGCATTCTTTCTTGATTTAGCCACTTTGCCAAATAGCCAACCTTGTATTATTTCCCTTTGATTACCCCTATTGAGCCTATTTGCCTATCTTTGATATTAGCTCATTATATGCCTATGTACAAAATACCATGTTGTTACCTTACCTTAGGGAATGGGAGAGCATTGGTTCATTGTCTTAGAGGAGCTCTTATGCTTGTGGGTAATTAATAGTACAAGTGTGGAGGTTGTGAATCCTAATGTGCAAAGTATTATGTGAAAGAAAGAAAGAAAGAAAAAAAGAGCC
>NW_017106035.1:995-1718 GCF_001263275.1 Habropoda laboriosa
AAAAAGAAAAAGGAAAAGAAAAAGAAAAGAAAAAAATATGTGCAAAGGAAGGAGAATATGCTTTACACACTTGGAATTTAATGCTTGTCATTTGAGTTCCTCTCCAATGTTCTTTTATTCTCTTTGAGTTTTTACCTTGTGATATCCATTTTGATTCATTCCTTTACCTTTACCTTGGCCTTATTACAACCTTAAATAAAGTCCTCTTGATTTGTGTGTGCATTTGTTTGAGTAGTGGAGAAGTAGAAGATAAGCAAGCTTATGGTAGTGCATCTCTTCATGAGTTTGATTGAGTGAAGTACCTAATTTCTAAACACTTGAGGGATTGAGAGTATATCTTGTGAGGATCTATCATTCTTGACTTATGCTTTCCAATTGAAGTTACCTTGTTTGTTGATTTTGGATGAGAAGAAATTTTATTTCATGAATGCTGTGACTTCCTTGAATCTTTAATTGCTTATCTTACTTGTGGTATGAACTTCTGCATTTCTTAAATATCATTGGGAGGTGATCCTTTAGTTTTTAAATTTGTTTTTGTTTCCTTGTTCTTGCTTTTCTTAGTTTTGGAATTTTAGTTTGCCCGAGACGTGCAAAAGCTAAGTGTGGGGGAATTTGATGAACACACTTTTTATACAATAGTTATTCCTCATACTTAGTCTTTTAAACCTCTTTTGGGCTGAATTGCATAGACTTAGACCTCATTTCATGACTTAGGATCCATTT
>NW_017106036.1:0-1135 GCF_001263275.1 Habropoda laboriosa
AAAAAAAATGTTGGCGTCTAGAACAGATTTCTTCAAAATAGGCTTGGCAGTCAACGTGTTAAAAAGTTTCATGAGGTGATTAACCTGGAGAACAAATATTTTCATAAATGCCATTTTTCAGATTTTCCAAGTCACCGTAGAAAAAATTTGCCTTCCATCCCATTCACCCTTTGAAACCATTTAGATTACATATAAAAATTAGACCAATAGAAGACAACGAAGTGGCCCAACCTGCATATTAAGTCATAAGTTATTCACCAAGAGTCGGTGAAGATCGAAGAAAGTCAGAAAATATTGTTGCACGACACGTTTCCAGTCGTCGCAAACCAGTGTGACTCGCTTATAAAATACTTACCATCTACCGTTTGACACCAACTATTAATAACGAGATGCGAACGGTTTAGGTAAACTTGTTACTTCCCTATCAAAAGCTACACAATCTTGAAACAAGTTATAAAGACACGTTACACAATAGCCTTTATAAAACAATTTATTTTACAACATTGTTTCGTTGTATATAACACAGACACCGTACTCAACACCGACATAATTTATACCCGAGTAGTTAAAGATCTTCGATCTTATCTCACTCCGAATTATCCTAAACACCGTACGTATTACCGTAAGCCCCTCCCAGACGCGTTAAACTGTTAAGGGGATAAAATTGTGAGAGAAGCAAAGGGGGACTTTGAATTTCTTCTTTTTTTCTTCTCATCTGCTTATATCTCGGGGGATTTTCATGCACGTATGCACGCGATGAACGAGCAGAACGTCGCCGGTGTCCCTTTAACGAGTGTCATCGACCCGGTGGAAAGGTCAGGATGCAGGAGAGCCGGCTTTTTCGCGCAACACGTTACACGAGTCGCCGCTCGAGAAAAACGTGCAACCGTGATAGCGGTAGCAGTCGTCTCTTCAGCTTGAATTTTTCCAAGTTTTCACCTAACTTATCGACCGCGTCTAAACGCGTCGTTTTCCAGCCGTCTTTCGACCAGATGGAAACGCCCGCCTCTTTACCCTTTTTGCTCGATCGATCGTTCATTTAAATACCGTTAGCGGGCACGAAGGTAGTGCGCGCGTATCTTGGCCGGCACCGTTACAACCGGCCACTTTCGCTGAAGATCTCGCGGCGTTTTTA
>NW_017106037.1:0-928 GCF_001263275.1 Habropoda laboriosa
ACGCGCGCCTTTGTCACTGGTGCACCAAGTACCATGTAAACGCGCAATAAACGTGTTTCCCTTATTTCGAGCATTCAAGTAGTCGAATCTATTTTCGATCGAACCGATTTGCATACTGCGCGACGCGACAAGAGTCAATTCAGAGGATAAAAAATCTTTGAAAGGGATTCGAAGGTTTAAGTACTGGAACACCCACAACACGATCGCCGCCCCCGTCGAAGCATTGTCAACACAGAACGACGCGCCGTGTGCCACCGTCGAAGCATTGTCGACACGGACCGACGTCCCGTGTGCCATCGTCGAAGCATTGTCGACACGGACCGACGTCCCGTGTGCCATCGTTGAAGCATTGTCGACACAGAACGACGCGTCGTGTGCCACCGACGAAGCATTGTCGACGCATACCGCCCCTGTATGATCTGCGATTATCATCACTGAACTCTTGGTGAAAATCACGTGTTTGGCTTAGAGCACGGCACACGGCACATCCCTCACAATTTTCCGACGACAGCAAACGTGTTAAAAAACATTAACCCCTTAACACGTTCGCTGCCACCAGAGAATTGGTAGCACGCGGAGCAATACATTCTGGACCGTATATGTCAGTGAACTGGCAGTGAACGTGTTAGACAGAGAAAGTGGATACATCCGCTGCAGTAAAACGGTTCTCTGTATGTAGTTCGAAGAAATCTATCTACCATCACCGAAATAAATATATCAGGTTTCTACGTTTACATTCTATATCCTTTCCTATCGCGTGTTATCGTATGGCACCGTAAAATTCTAAGATATAAACACTAGTCATTCTTTAATGGCTCGGTTAGTTTATAAGAAAGCTGACCTCAGCTATTACTTATCGTTGGTCAATTTTTTAAACAACAAAAATTGCAAGAGGTCATGCAAGAGAAAATTATTCCATAGTATAAAA
>NW_017106038.1:0-328 GCF_001263275.1 Habropoda laboriosa
GTTAAAACACGATTTACGTGGCGAAACATGGAAAATAAAGAGTAAACAGTCGTTCGTAGGACTCCAGAACGTGGGTTGTCGTGGGAAAAAAGCAGTGTTTCAGTTTATATTCGTTAAAAATCGTTTTACTTGGCGGAACATGCAAAATAAAGAGGAAACAGTCATTATGCAGTACTGCAAAACGTCTCTGTAGCGAGAAAACAGCAGTATTACAGTTTATATTCGTTAAAACACGATTTACGTGGCGAAACATGGAAAATAAAGAGGAAACAGTCATTTTGCAGTACTGCAAAACGTGGTTTGTCGCGAGAATACAGCAGTATTTCAG
>NW_017106038.1:342-593 GCF_001263275.1 Habropoda laboriosa
TTAAAACACGATTAACGTGGCGAAACCGGCAAAATAAAGAGAAAGCAGTCGTTTGTAGTACTGCAAAACGTCTTTGTAGCGAGAAAACAGCAGTATTACAGTTTATATTCGTTAAAACAGATTTACGTGGCGAAACATTGAAAATAAAGAGTAAACAGTCGTTCGTAGGACTGCAGAACGTGGGTTGCCGCGGGAAAACTGCAGTATTATAGTTTATCTTCGTTAAAACGCGTTTTTCTTGGCGGAACATA
>NW_017106039.1:0-2501 GCF_001263275.1 Habropoda laboriosa
TGTGCAGCGCGACAGCTGCGTCTTTCGAAATCCGCAACCGGTGATTTATGCCGAAGGTAAACGAAATCGATACGCGGGAATCGTGTGCGAAATAGAAACGACGAAAAGCAGCGGTGAAGATCGACGAGGAGGTCCGAAAGGTGGTAGTTCAGAGTGCAAGAAAAAAAGTATGTAGAACTTGGTGTTCTCCGAGGATTAAGGACCTTTTGCAATGGAAGCGACCTGGTCGGTGACAAAAGAGTAGTCACAATGCACGAGCACACGCCACTGCGTGAGGATGAAACGAGGAGGACGATTATGGGTGCGTCGAAACGTCGTTGTGTCACGAATTCATCTCCCCTTTGAATCATTAATTCCTCTCCCTGGCTTATTTAAACGAGTCCCTGGTAACATGTGTAAATAATGAAAAATAGCTGAGATTAATGCAAAGTTCGTAATCCAGTAATCCACGTTCGTAAGTATTGGGACACTTGCTGAACTCTACCAAAATGTACCAAACTCTACCGAGTTCTTCTGAATTTGACTAAAGTCTACCTAGTGAATGTGAAGCAATCCTCGTTCTCGTCACAAGTTTAATATGAAATTAATTTCCACACAAAAGTTATTACAAAATAATGAAAATCTTGAACGAAAATTATTCATTTTAGAGTCTCCAAGTAGTTTTCCGAAACAACTGACGCCAAGTTTGGCGAGAAATCGTAATTGAAATCGCACAATACATTCCACGCGAGCTAAATAATGAAAATCTTGAACGAAAATTATTCATTTTAGAGTCTCCAAGTAGTTTTCCTAACAACTGACGCCAAGTTTGGCGAGAAATCGTAATTGAAATCGCACAATACATTCCACGCGAGCATAATAGGTGTCCCAATCCTCACGAACGTCAGTGCATGTGAAATCACATGCATGTAATTTCCACTCACCCTTAACCAGATCCGAGCTACAACTCCTTCTCAATAAGAGATAACCGTATGCCATCGTATGCAAAAAGCGTCATAGATCAAACGAATATCCCATTGTCTGTTAATAAAACTATTGTACGCCGTCAGAACTGAGTCATCCATCGTTGACCCGGTTCACAAGCCACCGCAGAGCGTAATGCAACCGCTTGAACGATCAGCTCCGACTACTCAGCTGCAAGACGAATTCCTCTTCGAGTTCCAGGTCGCCTCAGTCATTTCACCGATCCACGGGGCGACATCGCGAGGAAGCTCCGCCGCCTCTTTGGTATCCCTGTTTCCGCTTCTTCTCATCCTCCTTCGCCAACCCTGTTCCCTACTCTCTGTCTCTACTCGCTCTTTCCAGAGCGTGAAACGATTCAAAAGTGATATTCAACGTCTAATTGCGGTTACTAGGCTCGAAAGTGCCGCAAGGTCGGAGTCAATACCGATCTGGCCCGATCCCACGGCCTTGAATCCACGCGGGTGCATGTAACGAGAGTAACAAGGCCCGAACAACACGCGAAACTCGCTTCCGCGAGCGACCAACGTGTGTGTAAGTACACGAAAGAGAAAGAGGGGTGGGGGAAACGATGCGGGTAATTGAAATCGTTATTCACGTTGATTTAGAAACGTGGGCACCGTGCCGGCGCGGCGCCGCGTGGATATACACGATGCGGTCGCATGGAGGTTTTGAGCTTTCTTGTAAGGAGAGACAGTGGGCTATATTCGCGGGGGATTACTGGGAATCGGGAACGGTGATGCAAGATGCTTAGTGAAATCAGGGGATCACGGGTATTCTAGGTTGGGATTACACGGAAAGCTTCTGTGGATTTTTTGATGTTTCAATTTTTTAACCTAGAAAACCTCAATGAGATAATCTTTCGACATTTTCCTGCAAAGAGAATCTTTCAATTTTGAAAAATTATGACAAATAAAGGTGTGTGATCTTGAAATGATCTTCGAGATCACTTTGAGGGGACGTTTCTTATCGCAATTTCTTTACAAAATTTTTTCCCACTTTCCACAGCAGTGAAAGTAATTCAGATACTCTTTATAAATGAATCACCCTGTAGATTACCAACTGGAATATACAGAGCGCAACTGAATAAAAAATTAATTTTAGGGCATAAGTAAATATAATTCGATTTTCGATTAACTGTATAGAAAAAGTAGAAAAAGGTTGGTCGTTTGAACTGCCGCGCATCCGTACTTAGCAGCACGTGACCAAGCCTGCACGCGAGAGAGTGGGGGTAGCTGTTCTCCTTTCGCTATGCAGACGAATCGTTTCTGTCCATTGTACAATCCATCCCTGCGCTCTCGCGGCGAAAGAAAGGACACGATATACGAGATTCCCAGTTGGGCTTGTTGAACTGGATAGGTCATAGGTTATTACGTTTGTTAAATACTAGCCGCGGCGTCGCGATTGTCATATCGGTGCCAATGGACGATGACGCATCGTTCTGAACAATGAACACCGAGTCGTGCTGGGAACGAGATTCAGATATCGAGATCCTCGAGAAGATTCGCATGACTTTCAGTTTTATGAAATTCGAACTTATT
>NW_017106040.1:0-879 GCF_001263275.1 Habropoda laboriosa
AGACCGCTAACCTCCGCCATTCAGACGCTAAATCAAGTCGACCGGTTAAAAATCATTAATAACCCAATAATTACGATGATTTTGTAAACTTTTAGAATTGAAGAATGAAGTGTGGACCTTTAACAACTTTCTCATATAGATTTTAATGCACTAGACACTTTCAATAATTAGTTATTAACAATTTTAGTACGGGATGTCGGAACGATATCGCATACACGTTTACGGATTTTCAATAATTTCAGAGGTTTCTATTAAATTCTCATGCAACTAACTACATGCATCTGAAAGGTAATTCCTTTAGCTACATTCTCATATAATTTTTATTAACATATTCGGTTTAGTTTAATAGTTATTAAACATTATATGGAAGAGTCCCCTATTCACCGCATTCGAGTATAGTCAACCGTTACAAACAATTGCTAATATCAATTAAATCACTTCACTCACGTCTACTAAACTAATTGCAGAATGTAAATAAAAGTCCATTCTACTTTCTGCATGCTTTAAAGTGCATAATTGGTCACGTATATCTATTGAAACAACGAAAATGGATTACGCTTGAATGCGATATGTGTAATACTCACCCAAAGAATATTAAATAACTATCGAACCAGAAGAGATGTGTTAATGAAACTGATATGAGAATATAGCTAAAGGAGTTACCTTTCAGATGCATGTAGCTAGTTACATGAGAATTTAATAGAAAGCTATGAAATTATTGAAAACCCGTAAAGGTATGCGATATCGTTCCGATATCCCGTACTAAAATTATTAATAACTAATTATTAAAAGTGTCTCGTGTATTAAAATCTATATGAGAAAGTTGCTAAAGGTCCACACTTCATTCTTCAATTCTAAAAGTTCACAAAATCATCGTAA
>NW_017106041.1:0-283 GCF_001263275.1 Habropoda laboriosa
TGTATTTGCCCACACCATCGTTGTTCTTATATTCGAAGCCGTGGTCCAGAATGCATAGCAGAAGCGTACGCCATTTAAAGTACGACAATTGCCGCAGTATGTTCTTGAAAGTCGCGAAGAACTACTATCCCCTAGCCGATGTAGTAGGTGCACATTCGCTTCGTTTAACAGTAACACGGCTGCCGTGTGAGATATTGAGGAATCAAGCACAACTTCTTTTTCGTTACCAAAAAGCGGTAATATTTCGTTGAGAACAAATATTTTGAAGGAATATTTTTAAAGT
>NW_017106042.1:0-3351 GCF_001263275.1 Habropoda laboriosa
GTTTATTATAAATTTTACATAGATATATATGTAAGCACATAGTTCCATTTATAAGTTAATAGCATATAATACGTTGTTTTTTACAGAAAATCTGCGGTTTCGTTCTAACGCGTGTCCCTGAAAATAGGGTAATTCCGGGAGAGATGGACCAGGCAAGTATTTCCTACATTATCCGCCATATGTGGAACGCATCAGTATTCTTTTGCTTTACATTTGTTTTACGGAAAGCGATCTTCTTCCATATCTGGCGGATAATGTAGGAAATACGTTGCCTGGTCCTTCTCTCCCGAAATTACCCTAGGTATACAAGAAATGTCCGTGAACCTAGTGTTAAAAGGGTTACGCCTAATAAACCACGAACGTCTCCGCCGGCAAATGCGAAACGCGACAGCAAGTGTAAGCGGTATAGGAAGAAAGTTGGAAAGAGTAAAGCGTGATAACGTCACGAGAGACAGAACCATAGAACCGGTTAAGAAAGAGGCGCGCGAGCACGGTCGTGAGGTTCGCCGCTGGCACGTGTGCGTGAAGCATGCGTTGACAGAAAAGTGAGCGATGATTCGTCAAGCTAGCCGTTGCTAACAATTGATGACAGCCACAGACACAGCCGCGCGGGCACAAGAGAACACACACACAAAGGGAAGCACGGCAGGCGCGAACATTTGCGTGGCTACGATAGCGCGATCGCTTCTTTTCACGATGCTCACCAATTCATATGGTAATCACGGACCCCACTACGTTATTCTACCTTTATTAAGTGCACCGTGCCTGACCCATTTCGCTTGTCAGTCCAGCTCCAGGAATTTTCTGAGTCACCAGGGGCCACGTCGCACTACGCGACTAATGTACCGCTCATCCTCCCATTTTTTCTTGTTTTCGGCCCTACGTGTGTTTCACCCTGTTGGATTCACCTCAGAGGTCTGGATGAAGATTGAAAAAAGGGGTGAAAGATAAGGAGAGTTATACACGCTTGATCTTGGGAATTGTTTAAGGATATTAAGGATAGCGTGCTTTGTTTTTGGGGAGAAGTGCTTGTGAAACGCGAAAAGTAACACCTGGCTGTGATAGCTAATCTGAAGGAATCGAAACTCGAAGACGATGGGGAATGGTGGTGTTTGCGAACATTTTCCTTGACACTTGGAATGAGAAATAATGTTCAGGTATATCGTAAATGTTATTTTTTTGCAATAGGCTCCTCTGCGAAATATAAGGATGCGACATAATTTATGTATATTTATTCAAATGAATAATCTTCGTGGTTTTTAAATAGATAACGAGTAAATTTTGGAATAATAACAAATGCTTTAATTTATTTATATTCATCTTAATTCTTGTCCAATGTTGTTATAGTAGGCATAAGGAGCAAACTTAATATAAAAATGAGAAAAGAGAATGAATCTCTTAACACGTTTGCTTACATGATTTATCGATTCAAAATGATGGCAAAAGGGATTGAATAGTTGGTGTGATTCAACGGTGGATCATTTTCAGATTATACACTGAAAAATTAATACACACTTCGGTCATAAGAAACGCTGGCAATAGTGAGAGTTTCGTTAATTTCGCTTTAGTCCTGAAGGGTCGATACCTATTATCAATTGAATATCTTCACTTTAATTCCATCTCGAAAATATGATTACTAACACTCATTAGTAAACTACAGATATTTACGCATTTATGTAAATTCTTTTTTATTAGCAATCAGAATACACTTCTATGAGCTAATTTGCTGACTTCGGTACTATTTTCAGCACCTCTTAAAGCGTGATGAGAACTCGTCCACTGACAAGCTCTCCTTAACCATCAATTAGGTCTGCTGGCCATTATGTAAAACTCCAAGGCACAAAAACACACAGAATGCACTAATAACCCAGAAAAAAAAGTACCTACTCATTATAATATTTAGCGAATAGAACAACTGCCTATCGTTATACTTCACAAAAATACAAACTTGCATAAAAATCCACATTGCCGCACTTATTACCTCACCTACCGAATCTAAGCGACGAACAAAAACTTTCCCGCAAGTGACAAGAAGAGTAACACATCGAATCTCTGTTCTCTGCTAATTTCAGCTGGTCGCTTCGCGAGAGGTTAAAACGTGGTTAATCGTTGAGCTCGTTTCAGGGGATCGTTGGTGAAACAGCGGAATGAATAGCCATGGCTATTTGGCTGGAAAGGGTGGAATGGGTGTCTCGATGGGGGAGAATGATGCCGCAAGTCCGAGACCCGGCGAGGCGGAGAGCTGACTGTCATAAATTTAAGCAACAATTAACATTCAGAGTCGGCCTGTTCCCACAGGCCGCCATAAGTATCTGTATCGCCGTGAGGCGGCCGTACAAAGTCAGCTTGGCTGCAGCTCCGTGAAAAAGATGCATATGCTCCACCGCGATCTTCGCTTCGGCCGGTACCGCGGAGAAAGGCACGGGGAACGATAGAGATAAAGGTAAAAGCAAGAAGGAGCACGATACATCGTTCAGAGGTTACAGGTTAAACTGTTCTCTCAACGCCGTCCCTGATTTATTAATCATCGCCGCAGCCAGAGGCTACCTATATTATTATCCTCCTCCCATCTGCCACTTCATTTTTCTCCTCAAAAATCATCCTTGCGATTTTCAACCCCGAATGTAACACCATTAAAACGTTGAAAATCGCGTTGCACCGTGCAAACGAGGCACGGCTGCGTTTCTGTACGATTTAACGTCGAATCGAAATGAAATCGTGTGCATTAGTGTGCAATTTTATTTTATTTTATTTTACACGTGTAAATTAAACGATAAGTAATCAAATGAAAATAAATTAAAACGTGGCGTATCGATTGTGTATTGCTAAAGCTTCGAGAAAAACGAGTGTAGAGTGTAAAACAAATAACATAACAGATTCGGTTAATACGCAGGATCCTATTCCGGAAATATACAAACTGTAAGGCAATTTTAGGCAACCACGGCAATTGTTGAACCAGTTATTAATATGAAAAAGGCGTAGTCCTTAGTAAGTAGGATTTGCACAATTATTTTCAGTTCATCTCGACGAGTTATTAAATTATGTAAATTAAACGAGCTCTAAATAGAGCCAAAATATGTATTTCGATTGTAACCGCAGATTTTCTTCAATTTTAAGAAACGGAATGTAAGTAGAATGTAAGATATAGAAAGGAAAAATTTGACACTGTTTAGTTCCTCCATATTGCCAACAAATGTGAGTTCCAAAAATTCGGTGACGATAACTCCAATTCTCGTCCGATTTGACATGGAACACGCTTGAACAGATCAATAGCACAAGTCTGTCACATAGAATATAAGAAAATTTGAATAAAATACGCGACGAGAATTGGGGAGAAGCATCAGTTAAACG
>NW_017106043.1:0-1556 GCF_001263275.1 Habropoda laboriosa
TTCTCTTTATTTTGCATGTTTCGCCACGTAAATCGTGTTTTAACGAATATAAACTGTAATACTCCTGCTTTCTCGCTACAATGACGTTTTGCAGTACTGCAATCGAGGGTTTTCTTTTGATTTTGTATGTTTCGCCACGTAAAACGTGTTCTAACGAATGTAAACTGAAATACTGCTGTATTCTCGCGACAAACCACGTTTTGCAGTACTGCAATCGAGTGTTTTCTTTTTATTTGGTATGTTTCGCCACGTAAAACGTGTTCTAACGAATATAAATTGTAATACTGCTGTTTTCCCGCGACAAACCGCGTTTTGCAGTACTGCAATCGAGTGTTTTCTTTTTATTTGGTATGTTTCGCCACGTAAAACGTGTTCTAACGAATATAAATTGTAATACTGCTGTTTTCCCGCGACAAACCGCGTTTTGCAGTACTGCAATCGAGTGTTTTCTTTTTATTTGGTATGTTTCGCCACGTAAAACGTGTTCTAACGAATATAAATTGTAATACTGCTGTTTTCCCGCGACAAACCGCGTTTTGCAGTACTGCAATCGAGTGTTTTCTTTTTATTTGGTATGTTTCGCCACGTAAAACGTGTTCTAACGAATATAAATTGTAATACTGCTGTTTTCCCGCGACAAACCGCGTTTTGCAGTACTGCAATCGAGTGTTTTCTTTTTATTTGGTATGTTTCGCCACGTAAAACGTGTTCTAACGAATATAAATTGTAATACTGCTGTTTTCCCGCGACAAACCGCGTTTTGCAGTACTGCAATCGAGTGTTTTCTTTTTATTTGGTATGTTTCGCCACGTAAAACGTGTTCTAACGAATATAAATTGTAATACTGCTGTTTTCCCGCGACAAACCGCGTTTTGCAGTACTGCAATCGAGTGTTTTCTTTTTATTTGGTATGTTTCGCCACGTAAAACGTGTTCTAACGAATATAAATTGTAATACTGCTGTTTTCCCGCGACAAACCGCGTTTTGCAGTACTGCAATCGAGTGTTTTCTTTTTATTTGGTATGTTTCGCCACGTAAAACGTGTTCTAACGAATATAAATTGTAATACTGCTGTTTTCCCGCGACAAACCGCGTTTTGCAGTACTGCAATCGAGTGTTTTCTTTTTATTTGGTATGTTTCGCCACGTAAAACGTGTTCTAACGAATATAAATTGTAATACTGCTGTTTTCCCGCGACAAACCGCGTTTTGCAGTACTGCAATCGAGTGTTTTCTTTTTATTTGGTATGTTTCGCCACGTAAAACGTGTTCTAACGAATGTAAACTGAAATACTGCTGATTTCCCGCGACAGCGCACGTTTTCCAGTGCTACAAACGTCTGTTTTCCCTTTATTTTCCATGTTTCGTCACGTAAAACGAGTTCTATGGAATATAAACTGAAATACTGCTGTTTTCTCGAGACAATCCTCGTTTTGCTGTAATGCAGTCGACCGTTTTCTCTTTATTTTGCATGTTTCGCCACGTAAATCGTGATTTAACGAATATAAATTGTAATACTGCTTTTTTCTCGCTACAAAGACGTTTTGCAGTACTGCA
>NW_017106044.1:0-3097 GCF_001263275.1 Habropoda laboriosa
GACGAGAATCGTCCCAGTATGACATGCGATGGTCGCAAAGAAATACTATAACCATGTGCGACGCTATATGTGTATATTCGCTTCGATTAACAGGAACACGGCAACCGTGTGGTATACTGAAGAACCATGTACACCTTCGTATTCGGTTCCAAAAAAGATTAGATTTCGTTGGTCACATTTAGTATTAGGAATTATCATTAACGTCGAAATAATTAATAATCTGTATTTTCCCGCACCATCGTAGTTCGAAAATTGGATGCCGGTGTCCAGAATGCATAGCAGAATCGTACTCCATTTCGAGTACGAGTATCGTACCGGTAAATTACGTGAAATTCGCAAAAAATACTATCTGCAAGCTCGACGTTGTAGGTGTATAGTCGCTTCCTTTAACAGTAACACGGGAACCAATTGAGCTATTGAACATACAAACCACACCTTTGTATTCGGTGCCAAAAAATGCTAAGATTTTGTTCGGAACATTTCTTTGTTGGTTTTATTACTAACGACGTAATATTTAAGTATCTGTATTTTCCACCACATCGTATTTCGAAAATTCGACGCCGGCGACCAGAACACAAAGCAGAACCGTACGCCATTTAGAGAAGGTGAATCGACACAGTATGATATGCGAAGGTCGCGAAGAACTACTATAACCATGTGCGGCGTTACATGTTTATGTTCGCTTGGTTTAACAGTAAGACCGGTACCGTTTGAGTTTTGAATAACAAATCACACCTTTGTATTCGGTATCAAGAAGAGGTAAGATTACGTTGGGAATATTTATTTGTAGCGATTATTTTTAAAGTCGCAATATTTAATTATCAGTATTTTCCCCCACATCGTAGTACGAAAATTCGACGCCGGGGACCAGAATGCATAGCAGAATCGTACCCCAATTAAAGTCCGAGTATCGTACCGGTACGTTATGTGCAAAGCGCGAAGAAATAGTATATCCAACCGCGACCTTATATGTGTATGTACGCTTCGTTTAACAGTAACACGGGAACCGTTTGAGCTATTGAAAAAACAAACCACAGCTTCGTTTTCTTTACCAACAAAAGGTAAGAGTTCGTTGGGAACGAAAATTTAGAGGGAATATTTTTAAAGTCAAAATATTTAATATACTGTATTTTCGCCCACTTCGTATTTCGGAAATTCGAATCCGGTGTCCAGAATGCATAGCAGAATCGTACTCCATTTCGAGTACGAGTATCGTACCGGTATATTACGTGAAATTCGCGAAAAATACTATCTGTAAGCTCGACGTTGTAGGTGTATAGTCGCTTCCTTTAACAGTAACACGGGAACCAATTGAGCTATTGAACATACAAACCACACCTTTGTATTCGGTGCCAAAAAATGCTAAGATTTTGTTCGGAACATTTCTTTGTTGGTTTTATTACTAACGACGTAATATTTAAGTATCTGTATTTTCCACCACATCGTATTTCGAAAATTCGACGCCGGCGACCAGAACACAAAGCAGAACCGTACGCCATTTAGAGAAGGTGAATCGACACAGTATGATATGCGAAGGTCGCGAAGAACTACTATAACCATGTGCGGCGTTACATGTTTATGTTCGCTTGGTTTAACAGTAAGACCGGTACCGTTTGAGTTTTGAATAACAAATCACACCTTTGTATTCGGTATCAAGAAGAGGTAAGATTACGTTGGGAATATTTATTTGTAGCGATTATTTTTAAAGTCGCAATATTTAATTATCAGTATTTTCCCCCACATCGTAGTACGAAAATTCGACGCCGGGGACCAGAATGCATAGCAGAATCGTACCCCAATTAAAGTCCGAGTATCGTACCGGTACGTTATGTGCAAAGCGCGAAGAAATAGTATATCCAACCGCGACCTTATATGTGTATGTACGCTTCGTTTAACAGTAACACGGGAACCGTTTGAGCTATTGAAAAAACAAACCACAGCTTCGTTTTCTTTACCAACAAAAGGTAAGAGTTCGTTGGGAACGAAAATTTAGAGGGAATATTTTTAAAGTCAAAATATTTAATATACTGTATTTTCGCCCACTTCGTATTTCGGAAATTCGAATCCGGTGTCCAGAATGCATAGCAGAATCGTACTCCTTTTAGAGTACGAGTATGGTACAGGTACGTTAAGTGAAAATCGCGAGGAAATACTATCTCCAAGCGCGACGTTATATGTCTATATTCGCTTAGTTTAACAATAACACGGGAACCGTTTGAGCTATTGAAAATACAAAACACACCTTTGTATTCGGTACCAAAAAAAGGTAAGATTTCGTTGGTCTCAATTAGCTTTAGGAATTATTTTTAACGCCGAAATAATTAATTATCTGTATATTCCCTCACCATCGTAGTTCGAAAATTCGGCGCCGAAGTCCAGAATGCATAGCAGAATCGTACTCCATTTCGAGTACGTGTATCGTACCGGTACGCTACGTGAATATCGCGGAGAAATATTACCTCCATGAGGGACGTTATATGTGTAAATTAGCTTCGTTTAACAGTAACACGCCTAACGTGTGAGATAGTGAACTAACAAACCACAACTTTGTATTCGTTACCAAAAAAAGTTAAGGTTTCGTTGGGAATATATATTTTTTGGAATTATTTCTAACGACGAAATATTTAACGTTCCGTATTTTCCCCCACATCGTAGTTCGAAAATTCGAAGCCACGTCCAGAATGCATAGCAGAATCAAACCCCATTTAGAGTACGAGTATCGTACCGGTACGTTATGTGAAAGTCGCGAAGAACTTTTATCACCTAGCCGATGTTATATGTGTATATCCGCTTCGTTTAACAGTAACACGGGAACCGTTTGAGCTGTTGAAAAAACATACCACACCTTTGTATTCGGTACCAATTAAAGGTAAGGTGTCGTTGGGAACATTTACTGGTTGGAATTTCGTCTAACGACGAAATATTTAGTTATCTGTATTTTCCCCCACATCGTAGATAGAAAATTCGACGCCGGCCTCCAGAATGCATACCAGAACCGTACGCCACTTGGAGGACGAGAATCGTCCCAGTATGTTATGCGAAGGACGCGAAGTAATCCTTTAACCATGTGCGACGTAATATGTGTATATTCGCTTCG
>NW_017106045.1:0-325 GCF_001263275.1 Habropoda laboriosa
GCCTTCTTCTTTTTCTTCCCCTTCTTCTTCTTCTTGTTTTTGGCTGCGGGCGGCGGGTGGGGTGTCCCATCGCCCTGCCGTTCCAGCACTTGGGGGGGTGCCGTCCGGCTCACCCCCCGTTCAGCGAGGGCCCTCCACATCTCGGCCCTCACCCCTTCTATCTCCCTGGAGACCATCTCCTTTATGGAGGAGACGGCCTCCAGGATGCGGTCATCGGGCCGCTTTTCCTCCCCTCGCGCGGACGTCCTTGCCGACCGGAGCGGCGAAGCCACCGGCCGCGGGGAGTTTGGCGTCCCGCGCGACGACGGCGCCTCCACAAGTGTGG
>NW_017106046.1:0-516 GCF_001263275.1 Habropoda laboriosa
AATCCAATCTACAATTGGAGGCTTCTCGTACTTTTCTTTACAATAAATACAATAATATTCATTATCGTCGTTCTCAGCCTTAATTTTTTTTTTGTTTACTTTCCTTTCCCCTCTTATTTCTTTTTTGGTCTGTCTCTCTATTTTCACTTCAAAATTTTGTAAATTTCTCACTACTTTACTTCTTGTCCGACTTTTGGTTTGAGGCATTTCTTGGGTTTGTTGTTTGTCCATTTCGTTCTTCCTATCTTTTCTTCGTTTCTTTTCTACCATGACTTCTTTCATGGGAGTGCTAGTTAATATTGTTGAATGTTTTTTCTAAGCATTGAATTTAACAGATTTTTTAGGTAGAGTGGGTAAATTCATAATGTCGGAGAGTGTAATCAAGTGAACAATCTAAATTGTTCAATAAAGCTTGTCTATCGATAATGCAATTATTGCTAGAACTAACAATTTGTCAGATAATTCTTCTTCAAATTGGTGGGGCTTCAATGGACACATTCCTGCAGTTTTAAAGCC
>NW_017106047.1:0-337 GCF_001263275.1 Habropoda laboriosa
TAAACTAAGCGAATATAGACATATAACGTCGCGCTTGGAGATAGTAGTTCTGCGCGACCTTCGGAAATCATACCGTGACGATTCTCTTCCGCTAAATGGCGTACGGTGCTTGTATGCATTCCGTACGCCGGCGTCGAATATAAGGACTACAATGGTGGGGGAAAATACAGATAATTAAATATTTCGACGTTAATAATAATTCCTAGAACTACATTTAACCAACGAAATCTTACCATTTTTTCATACCGAATAAAAAGGTGTGCTTTGTTATACGAACCTCAAACGGTGCCGATGTTACCGTTAAACGAAGCGAATAAACACATATAACGTCGCACAT
>NW_017106048.1:0-338 GCF_001263275.1 Habropoda laboriosa
CTAAAAGATCGTACTCTCAAAATTTTAGGGTTACCCCAAGACAGAGTTAAAATCGTGAATGACTATTTCTCTGCGATTAAAATAGGTGAAAGTGTCAGTAATCCTCGCGAGCATTTATTTTCGCCCTAAATCTCTAAAAGATCGTACTCTCAAAATTTTAGGGTTACCCCAAGACAGAGTTAAAATCGTGAATGACAATTTCTCTGCGATTAAAATAGGTGAAAGTGCCAGTAATCCTCGCGAACATTTATTTTCACCCTAATCTCTAAAAGATGGTACTCTCAAAATTTTAGGGTTACCCCAAGAGAGAGCTAAAATCGTAAGTGACAACTTCTCTG
>NW_017106049.1:0-848 GCF_001263275.1 Habropoda laboriosa
ACAGCCACTATTTAATGTTAAAATTTTGAAAAATTTGACAAAATCAGACGACATGTCGTCACTGTAGCACGTACAATGAAATGCAGCTTTAAATCTTTTACCTAAACTTGCTTTTTTTAATCGAAATCCAAATAAGAAAAACTTCATATTTGAGTGATCAAAGGAAATCCGGATACTCGAATACAAGTCAGCAGTCGGATTTCCACACCAAGTTCGAATTAAAAGGAGTATTTCGAGTACTCGGATATCCGGATACGAAACACGTATTTCTTTCCCTCTCACTTTCCGCCAATCCTCTCTCTATTTTTTCCATATCTCTTTCATAAGCAATCGTCATACACCAACTATGTCCCGAGAGTGAGATATCATGGTATTCTTGACAGCGCGCAAAATATAGTCCAAAGATATAGTGTTGGATTCCGGGTGATGGAACGTGTACAACACTTTTTAAAATCTTAACAAGAGGTTTATTCAAGAGTCTAAACGCGTTGTGAATCGTACAAAGATATGGAAAATAATGAATGTCTCCGCTTTTGAGGTTCTTATATTTATAGGGATTGGAAGAGGATGTGGAAGGGACTAGAGAGGAGTTGAGGTAAAAGGTCTAGGACAGTGGCAACGGTTCTAGGTGACTAAGAACTAAACTGCAAAATATTTGGAAGAAATGAGTGTTCGCGATGCGCTGGTGTTTACCGAAAATACTAACGCGAGCGGCTAGCATCCGTGAATCATATCAGTAGGTTGGTACAGTAAAAGTTCTATAAGAGTTCCAAAGTCGGGACTGTTGTGTAACAGCTACGAAAAAGGTGGTAGGTTTCTCAAACTCTTTGTATTTTACCGACACCGAC
>NW_017106050.1:0-639 GCF_001263275.1 Habropoda laboriosa
TTTTCAATAGCTGAAACGGTTTCCGTGTTACCATTAATCAAAGCGAATATACACATATATCGTTGCGCATGGATATAGAATTTCTTCGCGATTTTCACGTAAGGTACGATACGATACTCGTACTCTAAATGGAGTATGATTCTGCTATGCATTCAGGGCTTCGGTGCCGCATTTTCGAACTACGATGGTGGGGGAATTTACAGATAATTAAATACATCGACGTTAATAATAATTCCTAGAACTAAATGTAACCAACGAAATCTTACCATTTTTTGATAGCGAATATAAAGCTGTGCTTTGTTATACAAACATCAAACGGTGCCGATGTTACTGTTAAACGAAGCGAATATACCCATATAACGTCGCACATGGTTATAGAAGTTCTCCGCGACCTTCGCATAACATGACGTGACGATTCTCGTCCTCTAAATGGCGTACGTTTCTAGTTTGCATTCTGGACAACGGTGTCGAATTTCCGATCTACGATGAAAAATACAGATAATTAAATCATTCCACTTTAAAAATAATTCCTTCAGCTATGTGAATACACCGAAATTTTACAATTTTTTGATCCCATATATAAAGGTGTGTCTGCTTCTTCTATATCTCTCACGGTTGCTGTGGTACTGTTAAACGAAG
>NW_017106051.1:0-1603 GCF_001263275.1 Habropoda laboriosa
GATATTTTCTAAAAAATTCCCAATATCCTAGACGTGTCACTCTCCCGAGAAGCCAAGAACGACAAGGAAACGCGGCTCATCGGCGCACAAGTGGCGACTCCGCGCTGATTTACTCGGGTTGCCGGGTGTAGGGGTTCGCGCGTCGTAAACCCAAATCACAGCGGAGCAAATTATGCGTAAACGAGCCGGACGGAACGACGGGCAATACATCGGAATCGTACGGCGGGTCGCCGGAGGTTCGACGCGGAGGGATCGTGAAAAGGGCACGATGCCCGACTGTCTGTCACATTCTTGATGTCAGCGGGCCAGAGAAGGGCCGGTAGTCGAGCATCCTGACGATTCAATTAGGATTCAGGCATGCAGCCAGCACAGGCCCCTTCGACGATCCTCTCTCTCTTTCTGTGTTCCTGCGCCGAGCTTTCTTTACAGAGACCCTCCTCGGCTATAATCGATCGTCGATTTCACGAGAGATCCCTCGCGTGGCCCTTTGATATACGACGACCAATCCAAATCTTCTAAGAATTTCTCTCTGGAATGAAGATTTTAATGCGGAGTCAATCCGGCACGGCTGGTCCACTTTAAACGAAGCGGACGGTGGATTATTTATTCACGCGTGTGTGGGTGTTTGGTTCTTTTTGAAAATTTTGCTATTTGTGATGGGACAAATGTGGAAGTATATGGAATTTTTTATTGCACTGTACGTGCCTTGGTAGAAAAGATTTCGGCGTTTTTAATCAACTCTGAAGAGGGTAAAATATGGCGATTTGTTGAAAATTGGGTTAACTGAATTAAATTTGAAAGACGAAAATTGTGCGCTTCGACTAATAATTCATTTAAGTAAAACGAACACTGTCGTTTGTCAAAAATTGAAATAGAAGGAAACGACCGTCACTTTCGATTTCGTCGCTTCACAAAATCCTATCGTAGGCACTAACGAACCCACTAATGGAGTCACCAAATTCCGAAAGACAGCTTCACAAATCACCCGGACGCTTCTAACGATACCACCAACGCGCCTCTTCTAATGCCGCCTCGAGAAGTTTCCCGGAAGTTGCACGGATCCAACCAGCGCAAGATGCTATGAAGCAACTGGAAATCACGATGTTACAGAATTTCTTCAGACGGGTGTAAAAGTGCACTGTGCATTTTCAACAGTTGCGCAAGGCTGTGATTATAAAAATCTGGATACGGTAGAGTTTCAATTATCCGGCGTACTCGGGACTAAGACAGAGCCGGATAATTAGACTACACGTATGAAGTGATAACGAAGAAAATAATTTAGAAAACGACCATCAATTCGACTACAAGTTTGGCGTGGATATCACTGCTGGATGCACTTGACTGTGATTTCTTTATTTCTGCGAAGTATGATTCGCGACCTTAAGAAGACACAAGATACAATTGTTGGAATTCTGAAATTTCTAAACAACGACACGTGGTTTCAATAGGTTGTTTATTGCTAAATGTAGTGCAGTATCGGGGCCTCCATAGCCAAATAGGAAACCTCGAAGGGACAATAGAGAGGGAGTGGTTGGCGTAGCGCGCAAATCCGAAGGTCCCGTTGGGTCCCTCAATATTTTTCCCTAGGTTCCTACAAATGGGG
>NW_017106052.1:0-390 GCF_001263275.1 Habropoda laboriosa
TAGAAAATTCGACGCCGGCATCCAGAATGCATAGCAGAACCGTGCGTCATTTACAGGACATGATTCGTCCCAGTATGATATGCGAAGATCGCGAAGAAACACTATAACCATGTGCGACGTTACATGTGTATATTCGCTTCGCTTAACAGTAACACGGGAACCGTTTGAGCTTTGAATATCAAAGCAGACCTTTATATTCGGGGTCGAAAAATTGTGAGATTTATTGTTTACATTTATCTGAAGGAATTATTTATAAAGTCGAAATATATAGTTATCTGTATTTGCCCCCACCATCGTAGCCAGAGAATTCGACGCCAATGTCCAGAATGCATAGCAGAATCGTACTCCATTTAGAGTAAGAATATCGTACCGGTACGTTACGTGAAAATC
>NW_017106053.1:0-723 GCF_001263275.1 Habropoda laboriosa
GTATGCAGCGGCACTTAATTCACACGAACGAATATGCTAAGTACGTAAATTGTTCGAAATCCACGCACAATCGAAAACGCGTTGTTCGAGCGAACGAGCACTGAATTTTCTACAAGTCTATGATAGCACCATACAAACGTCGTTCGTCGACGCACTTGTTCGGTAGGTAGATAGCAACTGTGTACGTGATGATTTGCCCGATTTCTGCTCCCTGGCACGCAGCATTCTGGGAAAAAACCTAGGCGTGTGAGTAACCCTCAAGTATGTATGTAACTTGAGCCTGGTTAACCTCACGTACCAAAACATTGTGCGAGGGCTCGCGATGTTTTTTGCTAGTGAAACATAAGAAACTCGAGCAAAACATAAGAAATTCTAGCCGAACATAAGAAATTCAAGCCAGAGTCGTTGTCTGCATTACGTCGAACTACACACGAAGCTACGTGCCATTTTGAAAGTAAAACTATCGGGAGAGAGAGGGATTGCTCTCGAGAGTATCTGTCGCGAGTGGACACTGCCCCTGAGCTGGACTGTCCGAGAGTAAATGTGTCGAGACTTGCTCTGGAATGGATACGTAATCATGCTACTGTCGAAGAGTTGCTTTCAAAAGACGAAGTAGTTTCGTATTCTTGAGAGAACACTCGTGTGAATAAAAATGTCAGGAAAAAAGATTGATGGAGAAATGAGACACGCTTCTCGTTTGATTTTTCTCCCAAGCTGAGCTGT
>NW_017106054.1:0-580 GCF_001263275.1 Habropoda laboriosa
GTGTTCAAACGAATAGAAACTAAAATACTGCTGTTTTCTCAGGTAAAACATGTTTTGCAGTACCCCAAACTACTGTTTTCCCTTTATTTTGCATGTTTCGACACGTTAAACGTGTTTAAACAATTAGAATCTGAAATCCTGCTGTTTCCGCGCGAAGAACACGTTTGGCAGTACTGCAAACGACTGTTTTCGCTTTATTTTGCATGTTTCGATATGTTAAACGTGTTTACACGATTAGAAACTGAAATACTGCTGTTTTCTCGCGTAGAACACGTTTTGCAGTACTGCAAACGACTGTTTTCGATTTATTTTGCATGTTTCGACACGTTAAACGTGTTTAAGCGATTAGAAACTGAAATACTGCTGTTTGCTCGCGAAAAACACGTTTTGCAGCACTGCAAACGACTGTTTTCTCTTTATTTTGCATGTTTCACCATACAAAACGTGTTTAAACGAATAGAAACTGAAATACTGCTGATTTCTCGCAAAAAACACGTTATGCGGTACTGAAAACGACTGTTTTCGCTTTATTTTGCATGTTTCGATACGTTAAAGGTGTTTAAACGATTAGTAACAGAAA
>NW_017106055.1:0-1614 GCF_001263275.1 Habropoda laboriosa
TGAGCATACACGAAAGACTCTCTTTCACACTACAAATTGTTAAATTGCTCACGCCTAGACAACGACCTTTGGTGGCACGGGCCGCAGTGGTTGTCGCAGAATTGCGACGATTGGCCAGCTTCAACGCCAACAACCTCGGTGGAAATACCCGAAGAAAAACGGGCAGCCGCGACCCACGCAGGTCCGACTAGCGCCACGGCCTTAAATGATTTCAATTTAGCCTCTCGTTACTCGTCATATGCAAAATTGCTTCGGACAGTAGCTTATTGTTTTAGATTCGTGGAGAACGCGCGGGCCAGGGGATCGTTGCAGGGAAGTCGCGGTGATCCTTCCGATCACCACTCCCCATCCGCAGACGAGATTAGAAGGGCAGAGCGAACTGTCATTAGAGTCGCCCAAAAATCTCATTTTCATGATGGAATGCAATGCCTCACGTCAGAAAGGCCAATAGGAAGGGGCAGCCCGCTAATTTCATTATGCCCATTTATTGATAATCATGGGCTTCTCAGGGTGGGCGGACGTCTTTTGAACGCGGACTTAGAATCGGATAAAAAACATCCGATAATTCTTCCAGGCTCAGACGCGCTTAGTATATTGATTGTAAGGCACGAGCATAATCGTTTACTGCACGCTGGACCGCAACAAACGCTAGCATCGCTGCACGATCGATTTTGGATAACATCGGGAAGGCGGCTCGTAAGGGGGATATTGCGTAAGTGCGTAAGATGTTTTAAGGTCAATTCGACAAGCCCGCAATATAAACTGGGCAACTTACCTGCCGATCGCGTAACCCCGGATCGCGCGTTCGCTACCTGCGGCGTGGACTATGTGGGCCCTTTTCTAATTCGAGGAAGGGGTCGTGCTCATGCGAGCGAGAAAACCTACATATGCATTTTTGTCTGTTTCGTTACAAGGGCCACACATATCGAATTGGCCACAGATATGACGACCGATGCGTTCTTACAATGCCTCCATCGATTCATAGCACGGAGGGGTAGATGTCGAGCCATCTACTCCGACAACGGTAGAAATTTTATTGGCGCCCAAAGTGGATTAAAGGAATTAGGCTTACTGTTAGATTCTCGTGCGCATCACGATCGCATTATAGATACATTGGCACGGGAACGCATCGCTTGGCACTTAATACCACCAAGCGCTCCGCATTTTGGCGACCTATGGGAAAGAGGGGTGCGATCTGCGAAAACCTATGAAAAGGTCGTCGGCGAGCAGAGGCTCACGTATGAGGAGTTATGCACCATATTAACGCAAGGTGAAGCCTGCCTCAACTCCCGTCCTCTGCACCCCATATCCACTGATCCCAACGACCTGACCCCCCTCGCGCCCGGTTACTTCCTCATCGGAGATGCGTTGATGGCACTCCCACAACCGGATCTAACTAATGTAACTGAGACCAGATTAAACAGGTATCAGCTGGTGCAAAAAACCATACAACACTTCTGGAAGAGGTGGCAGCGGGAATACCTCCACGGGCTGCAACAACGACACAAGTGGCGGACCGACCCACCAGATTTGATCCGGATAGGCGCCATAATTCTCTTAAGAGAAGACAACCTACCGCCACTGCAATGGCGATTAGGGCGCATCATCGATCTG
>NW_017106056.1:0-320 GCF_001263275.1 Habropoda laboriosa
ATCGTAATTCGAAAATTCGACGCCGGCGTCGAGAATGCATAGCAGAACCATACGCCATTTAGAGGACGAGAATCGTCCCAGTATGATATCCGATGGTCGCGAAGAACTACTATCACCTAGCCGACGTTATATGTGTATATTCGCTTCCTTTAACGGTAACACGGCAACCGTGTAAGATATTGAAAAAACAAACCACTCCATCGTATTCGGTTCCAAAAAAAGGTAAGATTTGGTTGGGTCTATTTATTTGTTGCCACTATGTCTAAAGTCGTAATATTTAATTATCTGTATTTTCCCCCACCATCGTAGTTCGGAAATTC
>NW_017106056.1:1940-2810 GCF_001263275.1 Habropoda laboriosa
GTTTCGTTGGGAACATTTAGCTGAAGGAATTATATTTAATGTCGAAATGTTTAATTATCTGTATTTGCCCCCACCATTGTAGTTCGAAAATTCGGCGCCAATGTCCAGAATGCATAGCACAATCGTACTCCAGTTAGAGTACGAGTATCGCACCGATACGTTACGTGAAAATCGCCAAGAAATACTATATCCAAGCCCGACGTTATAGGTGTACATTCGTTTTGTTTAACAGTAACACGGGACCTTCTGATCTATTGATAAAACGGACCACACCTTTTTATTCGGTACCAAAAAAAGGTAAGATTCCGTTGGGAACATTTATTTGTTGGAATTATTTGGAACGACGATATATATATTTATTTGTTTTTTCCCCCACATCGTAGTTCGAGAATTCGACGCCGGCGTCCAGAATGCATAGCAGAGTCAAACACCATTAGAGTACGAATTTCGCCGCAGTATGCTATGTGAATGTCGCGAAGAACAACAATCGCCTAGCCGTCGTTATAGGTGTATATTCGCTTCGTTTAACAGTAACACGGCAACCGTGTGAGATATTGAAGAACCAGGAACAACTTTATATTCGGAATCAAAAAATTGTAAGATTTCTTTTGTCACATTTAGTTTTAGCAATTATTTTTGCGTCGAAATAGTTAATTATCTGTTGTTTCTCCCACATCATAGTTCGAAAATACGACGACTGAGTCCATAATCCATAGCAGAATCGTACTACATTTCGAGTACGAGTATCGTACCGGTACGTTACGTGAAAATCGCGAAGGAATACTATCTTCAACAGCGACGTTATATGTGTAACTTCGCTTCGTTTAACAGTAACACCGGAAATGTTTGAGCCTTTGAAAAAACAAACCA
>NW_017106057.1:0-1175 GCF_001263275.1 Habropoda laboriosa
AAGGACTACCAAATCCATGTGCGGCGTTATTTGTTTTTATTCGCTTCGTTTAACAGTACCACGGGACCCGTTTGAGCTATTGAAAAAAAAGACCTCACCTTGAATTCGGTACCAAAAAAAGTTAAGATTTCGTTTGGAACAATTATTTGTAGGGAATATTTTTAAAGTCGAAACATTTAATTATTTGTATTATCCTCCACCATCGTTGTTCGAAAATTCGACGCCGACGTCCAGAATGCACAGCAGAATCATATTCCATTTAGAGTACGAGTATCGTATGGTACGTTACGTGAAATTCGCGAAGAAATGCTATGTCCATGCGCGTCGATATATGTGTATATTCGCATCGTTTAACAGTTACACGGCAAAACATTTGAGATATTGAAAAAACAAACCACAACTTTGTGTTCGGTACCAAAAAAGGTAATATTTCGATGGATACATTTAGCTGAAGGAATTATATTTAAAGTAGAAATAATTAATCATCTGTACTTTGCCCCACATCGTATATCGAAAATTCGGCGCCGATGTCCGGAATGCATAGCAGAATCAAACACCATTCGGAGTACCATTTTCGCCGCATTAAGTTATGTTAATGTCGCGAAGAACTACGATCGCCTAGCCGACGTTATATGTGTATATTCGCTTCGTTTAACGGTAAGACCAGAACAGTTTGAGCTTTCAATAACAAAGCACACATTTGTATTCGGTATCAAAAAATGGTAAGATTTCGTTGTTCACATTTAGTTTTAGGAATTATTTTAAAAGTAGAAATATGTAATTATCTGTATTTTCCCCCTCATCGTAGTTCGAAAATTGGACGCCGAAGTCCAGAATGCATAGCAGAACGTATAACATTTCGAGTACGAGTATCGTACCGGTACGATACGTGAAAATCGCAAAGAAATACTATCTCCAAGCGCGACCTTATATGTGTATATTCGCTTCGTTCAACAGTAACACCGGAACAGTTTGAGCTTTCAATAACAAAGCACACATTTGTATTCGGTATCAAAAAATGGTAAGATTTCTTTGGTCACATTTAGTTTTAGCAATTATTTTTGAAGTAGAAATATTTAATTGTCTGTATGTTCCCCCACATCATAGTTCGAAAAATCGACGCCGGCGTCCAATATGCATAGCAGAACCGTACGCCATTTAGAGGAAGAGAATCG
>NW_017106058.1:0-313 GCF_001263275.1 Habropoda laboriosa
TGCTGTACTGCAAAACGTTTTTGTAGCGAGAAAACAGCAGTATTACAGTTTATATTTGTTAAATCACGATTTACGTGGAGGAAACTAGCAAAATAAAGAGGAAACAGTCATATTGCAGTACACCAAAACGTGGTTTGTCGCGAGAATACAGCAGTATTTCAGTTTATATTCGTTAAAACACATTTTAGGTGGCGAAACATGGAAAATAAAGAGGAAACAGTCGATGGCAGTACTGCAAAACCTGGTTTGACGCGAGAAAACAGCAGGATTACAGTTAATATTCGTTAAAACGATATTTACGTGGCGAAATATG
>NW_017106059.1:0-491 GCF_001263275.1 Habropoda laboriosa
TTACAATTTTTTGATTCCGAATATAAAGGTGTTCCTGGTTCTTCAATATCTCACACGGTTGCCTTGTTACTGTTAAACGAAGCGAATATACACCAAAAACGACGGCTAGGCGATAGCAGTTCCTCGCGACATTAACATAACATACTGCGGCAATTGTCGTAATCTAAATTGCGTACGATTCTGCTATTCATTCTGGACGAATGCGTCGTATATAAGAACTAGGATGTGGGAGAAAATACAGATAATGAAATATTTCGACATAAAAGTAATTGCTAAAACTAAATGTGAGCAATGAAATCTTACCTTTTTTTGGTACTGAATACAAATTCGTGGTTGGTTTTTTCATTACCTCAAACGGTTCCCGTGTAGCAATTAAACGAAGCGAATTTACACATATAACGTCGCGTTTGGAGATAGCTTTTCTTGGCGATTTGCACGTAACGTACCTGTACGATACTCTTATTCTATATGGAGTACGATTCTGCTATGCA
>NW_017106060.1:0-363 GCF_001263275.1 Habropoda laboriosa
GTACTCTAAATGGTTTTTAATTCTACTATGCATTCTGGACGACGGCGTCTAATTTTAGAACTAAGATGCTGCGCGAAAACACAGATAATTAAATATTTCGAATTTAAATATAATTCCTTCAGGTTAATGTATCCAACGAAATCTTACAATTTTTTGATCCCGAATACAAAGGTGTGCATTGTTTGTTCAATAGCTAAAACGGTTCCCGTGTTACAGTTATACGAAGCGAATAAACACATATAACGTCGCTCATGGAGATAGTATTTCTTCGGGATATTCACATAACATACTGTGGCGATGCTCGCACTCTAAATGGCGTACGATTCTATTATGCAATCTGGACGCCGGCGACGAAATTTCGGC
>NW_017106061.1:0-522 GCF_001263275.1 Habropoda laboriosa
ACAAACCATGTTTTGCAGTACTGCAATCGAGTGTTTCCTTTTTATTTTGTATGTTTCGCCACGCAAAACGTGTTCTAACGAATATAAACTGAACTACCGCTGATTTCCCGCGACAGCGCACCTTTTGCAGTACTACAACCGACTGTTTTCTCTTTATTTTGCATATTCCGCCACGTAAATCGTGTTTTAACGAATATAAACTGAAATACTGCTGTTTTCCCGCGACAACTCGCGTTTTGCAGTACTACAAACGACTGATTTCTCTTTAATTTCCATGTTTCGCCAAGTAAAACGAGTTCTATGGAATATAAACTGAAATACTGCTGTTTTCCCGCGACAACTCGCGTTTTGCAGCACTACAAACGACTGTTTTCTCTTTATTTTCCATGTTTCGCCACGTAAACCGTGTTTTAACAAATATAAATTGTAATTCTGCTGTTTCCTCGCTGTAAAGACGTATTGCAGTTATGCAAAATGACTGTTTTCTCTTTATTTTGCATGTTTCGCCACGTAAATCGTGTT
>NW_017106062.1:0-979 GCF_001263275.1 Habropoda laboriosa
CCGCAGCCCAACGGTGCGACTCCTTCGCAGAGGTGTCGATGTGTTCGCCATGATCGCTAAAGCACCTACGTGCCCTAGCGATCTGGAGGCCAAGGTAATCCCCAGGACGAACAGAGGACGCCGCATCGGATAGCGAGAGCCTTTGCAATCGGTTCAGCCGAATTCTGGGAATACTTCACCGAAGCGAAGGTATCCCCAGACCACCCGACTCGATGGTGGAGTGGAAATACGCCGTAGGTGTATCCGGTGGCAGATCTAACTACTTTCTCACCACAGACCTCACAGTACGATCTCATCGGTTGAGCGACCCCACCATGACGTTCCCCAACGACGCAGCATAGTATATGCCCGGCAGCAGATATGTCCGCAGAGCGAACAGTCTCTGCTGCGGCTTCAAGGGGGCTTTGTTGATCTTAAGCAGTTCAGCGGCCAACATGACTGCCGGGTCAGACCGCAGACGTCCCTCTGGGGTAAATGGGATTCCCAAATACCGCCAGGTGTCGGTCTGCCGCATCGCAACCAGCTTCTGACCACCGAGGAAAAAGTTTCCTTGATCCACGGTGGTCTTCTTCTGGCGCGGAACGATCCCCAAAGAGATGGTAAAAGACTTCCCGACGTTAGCGGACATGCTGCATGACGCCAGGAAGTCCTCCGCACAGTCAAGCAGCCGCTGAAGCCCCGTGGTCGTTGAGGCCGCCAGGATGAGGTCATCGGCAAAGGCGGCCGCCGCGATCCTGACACCGTCGATATCGGCCCCGATGTCCTGGGGTAGACGCTTGAGGAGTGTGTCCAGCACCATGTTGAAGATATATGGAGACGTCGGGTCTCCTTGTCTTACCCCATGCATCGGATGGATAGACACGATGGTCGTAAGTGCATCGGAGTAGACATTCTCCATATGTTCCACCATGGGCAGCGGACACCCCCTCGCTTTCAGCGTCTCGATTATCGAACGGTGGGAAACGGTGTCGAACGCCTT
>NW_017106063.1:0-805 GCF_001263275.1 Habropoda laboriosa
TACGAGTATCGTACCGGTACGTTTCGTGAAAGTCGCCAAGAAATACTACGTTGAAGCGAGACGTTATATGTGTATTTTCGCTTCGTTCAACAGTAAGAACGGAAAAGTTTGAGCTTTAAATATCAAAGCACACCTTTATATTCGGGGTCGAAAAATTGTAAGATTTATTGTGTACATTTATCTGAAGGAATTATTTATAAAGTCGAAATATTTAGTTATCTGGATTTGCCCCACCATCGTAGATAGAAAATCCGACGCCGGTGTCCAGACTGCATAGCAGAACCGTGCGCCATTTAGAATATCAATATCTCCGCAGTATGTTATGTTAATGTCGCGAAGAACTACTATCGCCTAGCCGACGTTATAGGTATATATTCGCTTAGTTTAACAGTAAGACGGCAACCGTTTGAGCTATTTAAAAAAGAATCCACTCCTTTGTATTCGGTACCAAAAAAAGGTAAGCTTTCGTTGGCCACATTTAGATTTAGGAATTACTTTTATCGTCGCAATATTTAGTTAACAGTATTTGCCCCCACCATCGTAGATAGAAAATCCGACGCCGGTGTCCAGAATGCATAGCAGAACCGTGCGCCATTTAGAATATCAATATCTCCGCAGTATGTTATGTTAATGTCGCGAAGAACTACTATCGCCTAGCCGACGTTATAGGTATATATTCGCTTAGTTTAACAGTAAAACGGCAACCGTTTGAGCTATTGAAAATACAAACCACGCCTTCGTTTTCGGTACCAATAAAAGGTAAGATTTCGTTGGGAACATTTATTTGTTGGAATTATTTCTAACG
>NW_017106064.1:0-402 GCF_001263275.1 Habropoda laboriosa
AATACAGATAAATAAATATTTCGACATTAAAAGTAATTCCAAAAGCAAAATGTGACCAACGAAGCCTGACCCTTTTTGGTACCGAATACAAAGGTGTCGCTTGTTTTTTCAATAGCTCAAACTGTTCCCGTGATACTGGTAAACGAAGCTAACATACACCTATAACGTCGCGCTTGGAGATAGTATTTCTTCGCGACTTTCACGTAACGTACCGTTATGATACCCGTACTCTAAATGGAGTACATTTCAGCTATGCATTCTGGACATCGGCGTCGACTTTACGAACTATGATGATGGGGGCAAATACAGATAATTGAATATTTCGACTTGAAAAATATACCCTACAAATGTTTGTTCCAAACGAAATCTTACCGTTTTTTGGTACCGAATACAAAGGTGTGG
>NW_017106065.1:0-249 GCF_001263275.1 Habropoda laboriosa
GGAATTATTTTTCTCGTCGAAATATTTAAATATCTGTATTTGCCCCTGCCATCGTAGTTCTTACATTCGACGCCGATGTCCAGAAGGCACAGTAGAATCGTACGCCATTTAGAGAACGAGTATCGCCCCAGTATGTTATATGAAAATAGCAAAGAAATACTGTCACGAAGAGCGGCGTTATAGGTGAATAATCGCTTTGTTTAACGGTAACACGGGAACCGTTTGAGCTATTGAAAAAACAAACTATAC
>NW_017106065.1:314-527 GCF_001263275.1 Habropoda laboriosa
ATTAATTATCTGTATTTTCCCCCACATCGTAGTTCTTATATTCGACGCCATCGTCCAGCATGCATAGCAGAATCGTACGCCATTTACTATACCACAATTGCCGCAGTATGTTATGTTAATTTCCCGAAGAACTACTATCACCTAGCCGTCGCTATAGGTGTATATTCGCTTCGTTTAACAGTAACACGGGAACCGTGTGAGATATTGAAATAA
>NW_017106066.1:0-432 GCF_001263275.1 Habropoda laboriosa
TCCCCCACCATCGTAGTTCGAAAATTCGACTCGAACGTCCAGAATGCATAGCAGAATAATCACTATTAGTGAATGAAAATCGCCGCAGTTTGTTATGTGAAAGTCGCGAAGAACTACTATCGTCTAGCAGATGTTATAGGTGTATATTCGCTTCGTTTAACGGTAACACGGCAACCGTGTGAGATATTGAAGAACCTAGCACACATTTGCATTCGGTATTAAAAAATGATAACATTTAGTTGGTCACATTTAGTTTCAGGATTTATTTTTAAAGTCGAAATATTTAGTTATCTGTATTTGCCCCCACCTTCGAAGTTCGAAAATTTGACGCCGGGGTTCAGAATGCATAGTAGATCCGTACGCCATTTAGAGGACGAGAATCGTCCCAGTATGATATGGGAAGGTCGCGACGAATTACTTTAACCATGTGCG
>NW_017106067.1:0-2663 GCF_001263275.1 Habropoda laboriosa
GTATTTCTTCGCGACTTTTCACGCAACGTACCGGTACGTTACTCGTACTCTAAATGGAGTACGTTTCTGCTATGCATTCTGGACGTCGGCGTCGAATTTACTCTCTACGATGGTAGAGGCAAATACAGATAACTAAATATTTCGACTTTAAAAATATTCCCTACAAATATTTGTTCCAAACGAAATCTTACCGTTTTTTGGTACCGAATACAAAGTTAAACGAAGCGAATATACACATATAACGTCGCGCTTGGAGATAGTAATTCTGCGCGACCATCGCAAATCATACTGGGACGATTTTCGTCCTCTAAATGGCGTACGGTTCTGTTATGCATATTGGACGCCGGCGTCGAATTTTCGAACTACGATGGTGGGGCAAATACAGATAATTAAATATTTCGACTTCAAATATAATTCGTTCAGCTAATTGCATACAACGAAACCTTACAATATTCTGATCCCGAATGAAAAGGTGTGGTTTATTTTTTCAATAGCTCAAACGGTTCCCGTGTTTCTGTTAAACGAAGCGAATATACACATATAACGTCGCGCTTGGAGATAGTAATTCTGCGCGACCATCGCAAATCATACTGGGACGATTTTCGTCCTCTAAATGGCGTACGGTTCTGTTATGCATATTGGACGCCGGCGTCGAATTTTCGAACTACGATGGTGGGGCAAATACAGATAATTAAATATTTCGACTTCAAATATAATTCGTTCAGCTAATTGCATACAACGAAACCTTACAATATTCTGATCCCGAATGAAAAGGTGTGGTTTATTTTTTCAATAGCTCAAACGGTTCCCGTGTTTCTGTTAAACGAAGCGAATATACACATATAACGTCGCGCTTGGAGATAGTAATTCTGCGCGACCATCGCAAATCATACTGGGACGATTTTCGTCCTCTAAATGGCGTACGGTTCTGTTATGCATATTGGACGCCGGCGTCGAATTTTCGAACTACGATGGTGGGGCAAATACAGATAATTAAATATTTCGACTTCAAATATAATTCGTTCAGCTAATTGCATACAACGAAACCTTACAATATTCTGATCCCGAATGAAAAGGTGTGGTTTATTTTTTCAATAGCTCAAACGGTTCCCGTGTTTCTGTTAAACGAAGCGAATATACACATATAACGTCGCGCTTGGAGATAGTAATTCTGCGCGACCATCGCAAATCATACTGGGACGATTTTCGTCCTCTAAATGGCGTACGGTTCTGTTATGCATATTGGACGCCGGCGTCGAATTTTCGAACTACGATGGTGGGGCAAATACAGATAATTAAATATTTCGACTTCAAATATAATTCGTTCAGCTAATTGCATACAACGAAACCTTACAATATTCTGATCCCGAATGAAAAGGTGTGGTTTATTTTTTCAATAGCTCAAACGGTTCCCGTGTTTCTGTTAAACGAAGCGAATATACACATATAACGTCGCGCTTGGAGATAGTAATTCTGCGCGACCATCGCAAATCATACTGGGACGATTTTCGTCCTCTAAATGGCGTACGGTTCTGTTATGCATATTGGACGCCGGCGTCGAATTTTCGAACTACGATGGTGGGGCAAATACAGATAATTAAATATTTCGACTTCAAATATAATTCGTTCAGCTAATTGCATACAACGAAACCTTACAATATTCTGATCCCGAATGAAAAGGTGTGGTTTATTTTTTCAATAGCTCAAACGGTTCCCGTGTTTCTGTTAAACGAAGCGAATATACACATATAACGTCGCGCTTGGAGATAGTAATTCTGCGCGACCATCGCAAATCATACTGGGACGATTTTCGTCCTCTAAATGGCGTACGGTTCTGTTATGCATATTGGACGCCGGCGTCGAATTTTCGAACTACGATGGTGGGGCAAATACAGATAATTAAATATTTCGACTTCAAATATAATTCGTTCAGCTAATTGCATACAACGAAACCTTACAATATTCTGATCCCGAATGAAAAGGTGTGGTTTATTTTTTCAATAGCTCAAACGGTTCCCGTGTTTCTGTTAAACGAAGCGAATATACACATATAACGTCGCGCTTGGAGATAGTAATTCTGCGCGACCATCGCAAATCATACTGGGACGATTTTCGTCCTCTAAATGGCGTACGGTTCTGTTATGCATATTGGACGCCGGCGTCGAATTTTCGAACTACGATGGTGGGGCAAATACAGATAATTAAATATTTCGACTTCAAATATAATTCGTTCAGCTAATTGCATACAACGAAACCTTACAATATTCTGATCCCGAATGAAAAGGTGTGGTTTATTTTTTCAATAGCTCAAACGGTTCCCGTGTTTCTGTTAAACGAAGCGAATATACACATATAACGTCGCGCTTGGAGATAGTAATTCTGCGCGACCATCGCAAATCATACTGGGACGATTTTCGTCCTCTAAATGGCGTACGGTTCTGTTATGCATATTGGACGCCGGCGTCGAATTTTCGAACTACGATGTGGGGGAAAATAGAGATAATTAAATAATTCGACGTAAAAATAATTGCTAAAACTTAATGTGACCAAATAAATCTTACCTTTGTTTTTGGTACCGAATACAAAGTTTGGGTTTGTTATTTCAATAGCTCAAACGGTTCCCGTGTTTCTGTTAAACGAAGCGAATATACACATATAACGTC
>NW_017106068.1:0-922 GCF_001263275.1 Habropoda laboriosa
AGAATTTCCAAGCAGTCTAGAAGGCCTCGCTCACCTCAGAAGCCGCGTTATACTCGTCTAAACGTTCACGTTTCAACCTTGAGCAAACGTAGCAGAGGCTAGAAAGTGTCCAGGCAGTATGCATCGCGGCAGCTCTAACCAAACGATGACGAGCGGTCGCGTGAAAGGATCGCGGAATCCGCGAGATTCTCCCGCGCGTGTGCACGATCGCACTTTCCACCGAGTCGAGCGCGCGATGCCTCGAAAGTGGGTGTTCGCATCGGCGACGGTTCGGGATTAGCATGTGCATCGCGTAGGGCGGCGAATAGTGCTGAGAGGAAAGCGGGGAGGAAATGGTATGCAGGGCGGAAACGCGGTGGGGCGTGCGCAAAAGGAAATACGGCGGCCGCAAGAAAGTCACCGGTAGTCGGCGATGAACCCGTCCTGGATCCGACGTTTTCACCTGCGAGCTGCATTAAACGCGCTCTCGTTCGGTGTATATTGGTCATCCTTGCTGGACTTGCTTGTTGGATTGCTTCGTCTTATTTCACGCTGGAGTGATCGGGGATGTCGGCGTAATTGCGAGAGTAACTCACGATTCTGGGCTAATTGACATTAACCAAATTTTGACGTTAACCAAAATTTTACAAGACTTCGAAAAAAAATGTATCAAGTTTTAAAAATTGACACAAATCTACTCGGTACAAATCAGAATTTTAATTCTACAGTGACCTAAGTAACTTTACAAAAAAAATCGTAGCTATGTATTTTATAATAAAAATAGAAACCTCGGGAAGTATAGGTATCAGAGTGAAAACAATTTCAGTAGCAATAATCGCAGAATAAACTTTTATGGTGTTCGGTTGTAAAAACCTAAATATGGTCAAGGCGAAGGTTTAGGCGACACGGCTCGCAAATTTACAAGGATTTAGGAAACCCTCTC
>NW_017106069.1:0-512 GCF_001263275.1 Habropoda laboriosa
TATCATACTGGGACGATTCACGTCCTCTAAATTGCGCACGGTACTGCTATGCATTGTGGACGCGGGCGTCGAGTTTTAGAACTACGATGGTGGGTCCAAATACAGATAATTATAAATTTCGACATTATATATAATTCCCTCAGCTAAATGTATCCAACGAAATCTTACCTTTTTTGGATTCCGAATACAAAGGTGTGCTTTGTTATTCAAAGCTCAAAGGGTTCCCGCGTTACTGTTAAACGTGGCGAATATTCACATATAACGGACGCTTAGTGATATTATTTCTTCGCGATTTTCACGACACGTACTCGTACGGTGCTAATACTCTAAATGGAGTACATTTCTGCTTGGCATTCTGGACATCGGCGCCGAATTATCGGACTACAATGTGGGGGAAAATACAGAATATTAAATATCTCGACTTTTAATATAATTCCTACAGCTAAATATATCCAACGAAATCTTTCAATTTTTTGATGACGCATATAAAGGTGTGCTTGGTTCTTCAATAT
>NW_017106070.1:0-538 GCF_001263275.1 Habropoda laboriosa
TCGTTGGTCTCATTTAGTTTTAGGAAATATTTCTAATCTCGAAATATTTAATTATCTGGATTTTCCAACACTTCGTAGTTCGATATTTCGACGCCGTCGTCCAGAATGCATTGCAGAATCGATCCCCTTTTAGAGTGCGAGAATCGTCCCGTTACGTTACGTAAAAGTAGCGAAGAAATACTATCACCTAGCCGACGTTATATTTGTATATTCGCTTCGATTAACAGTAACACGGGAACCGTGTGAGATATTGAAGAAACAAGTACACATTTGTATTCGTTATAGAAAACTGGTAAGATTTCGTTGGTCACATTTAGTTTTAGGAATTATTATTAACGTCGAAATAATTAATTATCTGTATTTTCCCCCACCATCGTAGTTCGAAAATTCGACGCCGACGTCCAGGATGCATAGCGGAAATGTACTCCACTAGGAGTACGATTATCGTCCCAGTACGTTACATGAAAATCGACAAGAAATACTATCTCCATGCGCGACGTTAAATATGCATATTTGCTCCGTGTAATGGTAACACGGG
>NW_017106071.1:0-876 GCF_001263275.1 Habropoda laboriosa
AATCACACCTTTATAATCGGTACCAAAAAATGGTAAGATTTCGTTGGTCACATTTAGTTTTAGAAATGATTATTAACGTCGAAATAATTAATTATCTGTAATTTCCCCCACCATCGTAATTCTAAAATTCGGCGCCGATGTCCTGAATTTATAGCAGAATCGAACTCCATTTAGAGTACGAGTATCGTACCGGTACGTGACGTGAAAATCGCGAAGAAATACTATCTCCAAGCGCGACGTTATAGGTGTATATTCGCTTCGTTTAACAGTAACACGGCAACCGTGAGAGGTATTGAAGAACCAAGCACACCATTATATTCGGGATCAAAAAATTGTAAGATTTCGTTGGATACATTAAGCTGAAGGAATTCAATTTAAATTCGCAATATTTAGTTGTCTGATTTGTCCCCACTTCCGTAGTTAAAAAATTCGACACCGATGTCCAGAATGTCTAGCAGAAATCTACTCCATTTCGAGTTCTATTCACGTACCGGTACGTTACGGGAAAATCGCGAAGGAATAATATCTGCATGAGCGACGATATATGTGTATATTCGCTTCGGTTAAGAGTAACACAGGAAACGTTTGAACTTTGAATAACAAAGCATACCTTTGTATTCGGTACCAAAAACAGGTAAGATTTCGTTGGGAAAATTTATTTGTTGGAATTATTTCTAACGACGAAACATTTAATTATTTGTATTTTCCCCACACCGTTATTCGAAATTTCGACGCCGGGGTCCAGAATGCATAGCAGAACCGTACGCCATTTAGAGGACGTGAATCGCACCAGTATGATTAGCGAAGGTCGCGCAGAACTACTATAACCATGTGCGACGTTATATGTGTATATTCGCTTCCTTTAACAGTAACAAG
>NW_017106072.1:0-293 GCF_001263275.1 Habropoda laboriosa
GAAAATCGCGAAGAACTACTTTTCACCTAGCCGACGTTATATTTGTATATTCCCTTCATGTAATAGTAACACGGGAACCGTTTGTGCTAATGAAAAAACAAACCACAGCTTCGTTTTCGGTACAAAAAAAAGGTAATATTTCGTTGCGCGCAAATATTTAGAGGGAATATTTTTAAAGTCGATATATTTAGTGATCAGTATTTGCCCCACTATCGTAGTGAGAAAATTCGACGCCGTCCTCCAGAATGCATAGCAGAAACGTACGACATTTAGAGTACGACAGTTGCCGCATT
>NW_017106073.1:0-454 GCF_001263275.1 Habropoda laboriosa
ATTAGATTTATATCGCTAGTACGTACGTATAAGTAAATAAATTAACAGTGGGAGTTGTTAATGCAGTGCAATAATAGTACAGGCAATTAAACAATTGTCGAAGATATCATAGTAGTAGGTGTTACAGTGGTTAAAGTCGTTATTAACGATTAATTAGTTGATGGCGTATATTATAATCGGTGGTATGTACATCTAATTAAATAAATTAACAGTGGGAGTTGTTAATGCAGTGGAATAACAGTAGTACAGGCAATTAAACAATTGTGGGAGCTAGTACAGTAGTATGTAGTACAGTAGGAGATATTATACTCGTTGATAGCAATTAATCAGTCAGTGGTGTATGTGTTAATTACATTTATATCGCTAGTACGTACGTCCAATTAAACAAACCAACAGTGGGCACGGTTAAACTCGGGGATATTTTTCTAAAAAAAAATCCAACACAATGCCGAAC
>NW_017106074.1:0-1197 GCF_001263275.1 Habropoda laboriosa
CTCCTTTTCTGATTCCTTCCTTTTTTTCGAACGCCATTATGCCTCGTTCTTACGTTTCGCGATGTCGAGTGCGTGCAAGCATTGACCTTTGCCTCCGACGAATGGAAACGCGAGGGGGTCCTTTTTTCTCTGTCGAGTGGGTCATACTCTCTATGGAGAGGCACCGTGTTTCATCGTTGTTGATACCACGCTTTTGTCAGTACATCGAACTTTTTCTTCTTTCCAACGCTAAAGAGGGCCCATGGATCGCGGGGGGACTGAGAGAAAGAGAGAGAGAGAATGCTTTACGAACCGGTTTCGTGGTGCTATTTTATATCGCGATCGCCTCGATATTCAATCCCACCCCCCGATCAGGGATTCGATTATCGCAACCGCGATAATTACTTCATGGTAAAAAAGAGCTTTCGAATTGACGTTCTTTTTGTCCCGATGATCGAGGACCGTTGTTGCGTTTAATCGTGCTCGTTCTCTCGCATTTTAACCGTTTCGGTGCTAATTGGGTTAACGATTTATATAAATTGTATACACAGAGTGTTCAGAACAGGTCGTGTCGAATTTTAGAGACATGTGATATTCGTTAAAACGAGTAAGAATGTTTGATAAATATGGATTATGAACATATATTCTAGGTTATGTATATTTGATTAAATAGCTTCTTTTAACGTAAGAAACGTATTTGTTTTATGTTGATCAACAATACCTATACTCGTTATTACTATTCTGTGCAAGAATTGAAACAAAGCATTCGTATTTTCTGCATGAAATAGAAAACGTTGTCGGACACGATGTATCATGATGCAACATGACGCTCAAGCAACATTCGAAAAGGTTAATCGCACTTCGAGTCATTTTCTACGCAACAATATAGCAAAATGAAACATATCCTAACCTGTCACAGCCAAGTACGCTCGTAACCTCTCCAACAAAGCCAAGCAAGCCACATATCTCGCACAAAATTCACTTTTATCCACGACACAAACGAAGAACGCACTACTCACAACACACAGTGATCTAGACTAGAAACACCTGATTCAATATGGGGTCGCTAGCAGTGGCTAGTGCGCAACTTCACTCGCGTCCGATCGATTCGCGCGTTCGATACACTCGGTCGATTCGCTAACGAGAGGAAGCGAAGCGTCTAGTTGTTTCAGTCAAGCCTGTCGTGTGATCCCGTGAAAGTCATTAGTTCCGTTGAAA
>NW_017106075.1:0-647 GCF_001263275.1 Habropoda laboriosa
TTTTCAGAAGTTACAAGTATTCCTTTAGCTAGAACAATACTTTTCTCAAAGTATCGACGATATTTCAGAATTTATTGAAATTACAAAACGGAAATATATAATTGATGCGAGAGATTTGCTTAAGGAACATTCTGTGGTAACCCATAGGTAACTGTGTTAAACAATTGTCACTGCTAATTATTATTCCACAATAGCCCATCGATCTATTCCAATTTATTATAAAGCTTCTACAGTTTCCACCAACTATTTCGAATTTTAGTTCAATTACAAAATCAGGAACTATACCAATCCTCGACGTCCTTCATCGAATACAAATTCGAATGAATGAAATAATGACGAATTTTGTTAGTGGTGAATCTTAGGCAATTCGCGTCATTTCTTCAAAATTCTCCTTTTCCAAAATTAAACTAGCAAGTAAGCGAAGTTCTAAGTTAAAAACCGTGTATGTAAGTTTTAATTTTAAGGATTGTAGTTGATAAGGTAAAATAAATTAGCCTGAGAAAATAAAAAATAATTCTATTCATCCGCCGATGGACGTCGTGGGATGCTTGCGTTTTACTTTTAAGTAGTCCATAAAATAAAACAAGTAACTATAAGATAGAAAAATTGTATCGAGTACAATGTGCGCACTCTCTTGCAGTGATACG
>NW_017106076.1:0-2562 GCF_001263275.1 Habropoda laboriosa
TGCCCCCATCGTCGTAGAGAGATAATTGGACGCCGATGTCCACAATGCATAGCAGAAACGTTAGGTATTACGAGTACGATTATCGTACTGGTACGTTACGTGAAAATCTCGAAGACACATAATCTCCAATCGCGACGTAATATGTGTTAATTCGCTTCTTTTAACGGGTACACGGGAATCGTTTGAGCTAATGAAAAAACAAACCACAACTTTGTATTCGGTACCAAAAGAAGGTAAGGTTTCGTTGGATATATTTAGCTGAAGGAATTATTTTTAAAGTCGAAATATATAATTATCTGTATTTGCCCCAACATCGTAGTTCGAAAATTCCAAGTCACGTCCAGAATGCATAGCGGAATCAAACACCATTATAGTACGAGTATCGTACAGGTACGTTTCGTGAAAATCGCCAATAAATACTATGTCGAAGCGAGACGTTATATGTGTATATTCGCTTTGTTCAACAGTAAGAACGGAACCGTTTGAGCTTTGAATAACAAAGCACACGTTTGTATTCGGCATCAAAATATGGTAAGATTTCTTGGTCACATTTAGTTTTAGGAATTATTGTTAACGTCGAAATATTTAATTTTCTGTATTTTCCCACACCATCGTAGTTCGAAAATACGACGCCGACGTCCAGAATGCATAACAGAATCGTACGCCATTTAGAATATGAATATCCCCGCAGTATGTAATGTGAAAGTCGCGAAGAAATACTACCTCCAAGCGCGACGTTATATGTGTATATTCGCTTCGTTTAACAGTAACACGGCAACCGTGTGAGATATTGAAAAAACAAACCACACCTTTGTGTTCGGTATCAAATAAGGGTAAGGTATATTGCACACATTTAGCCGAAGGTATTATTTTTAAAGTCGAAATATTTAATTATCTGTATTTGCCCCCACCATCGTAGAGAGAGAATTCGACGCCGATGTCCAGAGTTCATTGCAGAATCGTACTCCATTTAGAGTACGAGTATCGTACCAGTACGTTGCATGATAATCGCGAAGAGATAACATCTGCAAGCGCAACGATATAGGTGAAAATACGCTTCGTTTAACGCTTACACGGCAGCCGTGTGAGATATTGGAAAACAAACCATTCCTTTGTATTCGGTACCAAAAAAAGGTATGGTTTCGTTGGGAATATTTATTTGTTGGAATTATTTTCATCGACGAAATATTTATATATTTGCGTTTTCCCCCACATCGTAGTTCGAAAATTTGACGCCGACGTCCAGAATGCATAGCAGAATCAAACAGCATTAGCGTACGAAAATCGCTGCAGTATGTTATGTGAAAGTCGGGAAGAACTACTATTGCCTAGCCGCGTTATATTTGTATATTCGCTTCGTTTAACAGTAACACCGGAACCGTTTGAGGTTTGAATAACAAAGCACACCTTTATATTCGGGGTGTAAAAATGGTAAGATTTATGGTATACATTTAGCTAAAGGAATTATATTTAAAGTCGAAATATTTTGTTATCTGTATTTGCCCCCACCAACGTACAGAGAGAATTCGACGCCGAAGTCCAGAATGCATAGCAGAATCGTACTCCATTTAGAGTACGAGTATCGTACCGGTACGTTGCGTGAAAATCGAGAAGGAATAGTATCTCCATGCATGATGTTATGTGTGTTTATTCGCTTCTTTTAACAGTAACACGGGAACCGTATGACTATTGAAAAAACAAATCACAACTTTGTATTCGGTACCAAAAGAAGGTAATGTTTGGTTGTTCACATTTCGTTTTAGGAATTCTTATTAAAGTCGAAATACTTAGTTATCTGTATTTGCCCCCACCATCGTAGATTTAAAATTCAACGCCGTCGTCCAGAATGCATAGTAGAATCGTACGCCATTTACAGGACGAGAATCGTACCAGTATGATATGCGAAGGTCGCGAAGAAATAGTATCTCCAAGCGCGTCGTTATAGGTGTATATTCGCTTCGTCTATCGGTAAGAGCGGAACCGTTGAGCTTTGAATAACAATGCACACCATTTGATTCGGTACCAAAAAAAGGGAAGATTTCATTGGATACATTTTACTAAAGGAATTATATTTAATGTCGAAATATTTAATTGTTTGAATTTTCCCCCACATCGAAGATAGAAAATTCGACGCCGGCATCCAGAATGCATAGCAGAATCGTGCGCCATTTAGAGGACGTGAATCGTACCAGTATGTTTAGCGAAGGTCGCGAAGAAATAGTATTTCCAAGCGCGACGTTATATGTGTATATACGCTTCGTTTAACAGTAACACGGGAACCGTTTGAGCTATTGAAAAAGCAAACCACACCTTTATATTCGGGATCACAAAATTGTAAGATTTGGTTGGATACATTTAGCTGAAGAAATTCAAATTAAAGTCGCCACATCGTAGTTCGAAAATTCAATACCTGCGTCCAATATGCATAGCAGAACCGTACGATATTTGGAGGACGTGAATCGTCCCAGTATGATATGCGAAGGTCGCGAAGAACTACTGTAACCATGTGCGACGTTATTTGTGTATATTCGCTTTGTTTAACAGTTACACGGGAACCGTCTG
>NW_017106077.1:0-714 GCF_001263275.1 Habropoda laboriosa
AATACAGATAATTAAATATTTCGACGTTAAAAATAATTTCTAAAACTAAATGTGACCAACGAATTCTTACCTTTTTTGGTACCCAATTCAAAGGTGTGGTTTGTGTTTTCTATTGCTCAAATATTTCCGGTGTTACTGTTAAACGAAGCGAAGTTAGACATAAAACGTCGCTCTTGGAGATAGTATTCCTTCGCGATTTTCACGTAACGTACCGGTCCCATACTCGTACTCGAAATGTAGTACGATTCTGCTATGCATTCTGGAAATCGGCATCGAATATTCGAACTACGATGGTGGGGGCAAATACAGATAACTAAATATATCGACTTTAAAAATAATCGCTACAAATAAATATTCCCAAGGTAATCTTACCTCTTTTTGATACCGAATACAAAGATGTGCTTGTTTCTTCAATATCTCACACGGTTGCCGTGTTCCTGTTAAACGAAGCGAATATACGTAACGTCGCATATGGGTATAGTATTTCTGCGCGACCTTTGCAAATCATATTGGGACGATTCTCTTCCACTAAATGACGTACAGTTCTGCTATATATATTGGACGGCGGCGTCGATTTTTCGCACTACGATGTGGGGGAAAATACTAATAATTAAATATTTCGTCGTTAGAAAAGATCCCAATAAATAAAAATTCCCAACAAAACCTACCATTTTTTGGTACTCAATCCAAAAGTGTGGTTTCATTTTCAAAGGC
>NW_017106078.1:0-733 GCF_001263275.1 Habropoda laboriosa
TCGACGCCGATGTCCAGAATGCATAGCAGAATCATACTCTATTTTGAGTACGAGTATCTTACCGGTAGGTTACGTGAAAATTGCGAAGAAATGCTATCTCCAAGCGCGACGTTGTAGGTGTATATTCGCTACGATTAGCAGTACAACGGGAACCGTTTGAGCTATTGAAGAAACAAACCACTCCTTTTCATTCGGGATCAGAAATTTGTAAGATTTCGTTGTATACAATTAGCTGAAAGAATTATTTTTAAAGTCGAAATATTTACTTATCTGTATTTGCCCCCACCATCGTAGTTCTTATATTCGACGCCGTCGTCCAGAATACATAGCAGAATCGTACGCCATTTAGAGTACGAGTGTTGCCGTAGTATGTAATGTGAAAGTCGCGAAGAACTACTATCGCCTAGCCGACGTTATATGTGTATATTCCCTTCGTTTAACACTAACACGGCAACGGTGTGAGATATTGAAGAACCAAGCACACCTTTTTATTCGGGATCAAAAAATTTTAGATTTCCTTGGTTACATGTACCGGAAGGAATTATATTTAAAGTCGAAATATTTATTAATCTGTATTTTCCCCCACATCGTAGCCCGAAAATTATACTCCATTGTTCAGAATGCATTTCAGAGGTGTACTCCATTTAGAGTACGAGTACCGTACCGGTATGTTACGTGAAAATCGCGAAGAAATACTATTTCCATGAGCGACGTTATATGTGTATATCCGCTT
>NW_017106079.1:0-230 GCF_001263275.1 Habropoda laboriosa
TTATAGCGAGGAAACAGCAGAATTACAATTTATATTCGTTAAAACACGGTTTACGTGGCGAAACATGGAAAATAATGAGAAAACAGTCGATTGTAGTACTGCAAAACGCGAGTTGTCACGGGAAAACAGCAGTATTACAGTCTATGTTCTTTAAAACACGTTTTACGTGGCGAAACATGGAAATTAAAGAGAAATCAGTCGTTTGTAGTACTGCAAAACGTGGGTTGTCG
>NW_017106080.1:0-555 GCF_001263275.1 Habropoda laboriosa
AATAACAAAGCACACCTTTGTATTCGGTATAAAAAAATGACAAGATTTCGTTGGTCACAATTATTTTTAAGAATTATTATTAACGTCGAAATATTTAATTATCTGTATTTTCCACCACTATCCAAATACGAAAATTCGGCGCCACGTCCAGAATGCATAGCAGAATCAATCTCCATTAGAGTACGAATATCGCCGCAGTATGTTATGAGAAGCCGACGTTATAGGTGTCCATTCGCTTCGTTTAACAGTAACACGGCAACCGTGTGAGAACGGCAACCGTGTGAGTTATTGAAGTACCAAGCACACCTCAGTTTTCGGTATCAAAAAGAGGTAAGATTGCGTTTGGTCACATTTAGCTTTACAAATTATTTTTACGTGGAAGTATTTAATTATCTGTATTTTCCCCCAACATCGGATTTCGAAAATGCGACGCCGACGTCCAGAATGCATAGAAGAATCGTTCGCGTTTTCGAGTAGGAGTATCGTACCGGTACATTAAGTGAAAGTCGCTAGAAAATACCATCTCCAACCCCGACGTTGTTAGTGTATATTCGC
>NW_017106081.1:0-353 GCF_001263275.1 Habropoda laboriosa
ATTAATTCCTAAATCTAAATGTGACCAACGAAATCTTACCTTTTTTTGGTACCGAATACAAAGATGTGGTTTGTTATTTCAACAGCTCAAACGGTTCCCGTGATACTGGTAAGCGAAGCTAATATACACCTATAACGTCGCGCTTGGAGATACTATTTCTTCGCAACTTTCACGTCACGTACCGGTACGATACTCGTACTCTAAATGGAGTACGATTCTGCTATCCATACTAGACATCGGCGCAGTATTTTCGAACTACGATGTGGGGGAAAATACGGATAATTCAATACTTCGACGTTAAAAGTAATTCCTAAAACTAAATGTGACCAACGAAACCTTACCTTTTTTTGATA
>NW_017106082.1:0-363 GCF_001263275.1 Habropoda laboriosa
GTTATATGGAAGGAATCAAGGGAAAAAAGGATGAAGGTCCATTTTTGGCTAATTATGATAATTGAGTGCACATGGATATATTTTTTATTGTAAAATTCAATTTTTTGATTAGAAATGGGAGAACAGATGAAAGTTCCAAGTTATTGCTATTTAAACAATAACAGTACATTGGGAAAAGGTGAGAATATTTGGTCAATTATATGGAAGGAATCAAGGGAAAGAAGGATGACGGTCCAATTTTTGCTAATTATGATAATTAAGTGCACATGGATATATTTTTTATTGTAAAATTTAGTTTTCTAATTAGAAATGGGAAAAGAGGTGGCAGATCCAAGTTATTGCCAGTTAAACAATAACAGTACA
>NW_017106083.1:0-1435 GCF_001263275.1 Habropoda laboriosa
GTTCGAAAATATGACGCCGGTGTCCAGAATGAATAGCAGAAACATACGCCATTAGAAGGACGAGAATTGTCACAGAATGATATCGGAAGGTCGCGAACAACTACTATAACCATGTGCTACGTTATATGTGTATTTTCGCTTCGTTTAACAGTAACACCGGATTTGAATAACAAAGCACACCTTTATATTCGGGGTCGAAAAATTGTAAGATTTATTGTATACGTTTATCTGAAGGAAATATCTTTAAAGTCGAAAAAATGAGGTATCTGTATTTGCCCCCACTATCGTAGAGAGAAAATTCGACGCCGATGTCCAGAATGCACAGCAGAAATGTACTCCAATTATAACACGAGTATCGTACCGGTAAGTTAAGTAAAAATCGCAAAGAAATACTAACTCCAAGTGCGACGTTATAGGTGTACATTCTCTTCGTTTAAGAGTAACATGGCAGCCGTGTGAGATATTGAAATAACAAACAACAACCTTGTATTTGGGATCAAAAAATTGTAAGATTTATTGTATATATTTAGTTAAAGGAATTATATTTAAAGACGAAATATTTAATTATCTGTATTTGCCCCCACCATCGTAGTTCGAAATTTCGACGCCGACGTCCAGAATGCACAGCAGAATCAGGCACCATTTAAAGTACGAATATCGCCGCAGTATGTTATGTGAAAGTAGCGAAGAAATACCTTCTCCAAGCGCGACGTTATATGTCTATATTCGCTTAGTTTAATAGTAACACGGGAACTGTTTGAGCTATTGAAATAACAAACAACACCTTTGTATTCGGTACCAAAAAAAGGTAAGATTTCATTGAATACCTTTAGCTGAAGGAATTATTTCTAACTACGAAATATTTAATTATTTGTGTTTTCCCCCACATCGTAGTTCGAAAATTCGACGCCGGCGTCCAGAATGTATAGCAGAATCAAACACCATATGGGAGTCGAAATATTTAGTTTTCTGTATATGCCCCCACTATCATAGGGAGAGAATTTGACGCCTATATCCAGAATGCCTAGCAGAATCGTACTCCATTTAGAGTATGATTATCGTACCAGTACGTTGCGTGAAAATCGCGACGGACTACTATCACCTAGTCGAAGTTACATTTGTATTTTCGCTTCGTTTTACAGTAACACGGGAACTGTTTGAGCTATTGAAAAAACAAACCACAAATTTGTATTCGGTACCAAAAAAAGGTAAGATTTCGTTGGTCACATTTAGTTTTAGGAATTATTATTAACGTGGAAATAATTAATTATCTGTATTTTCCACCACATCGAAGTTCGAAAATTCGACGCCACGACCAGAATGCATAGCAGAATCAACCACAATTATAGTACGAAAATCGCCGCAGTATGTTATGTGAAAGTCACGAAGAACTACTATCGCCTACCCGACGTTATAGGTGTATATTCCCTTCGTT
>NW_017106083.1:5369-6307 GCF_001263275.1 Habropoda laboriosa
TCATTTAACTGAAAGAATTATTTCTAACTTCGAAATATATAATTATTTGTGTTTTACCCCACATCATAGTTCGAAAATTCGACGCCGGCGTCCTATATGCATAGCAGAACCGTACGCCATTTAGAGGACGTGAATCGTACCAGTATGATTAGCGAAGGTCGCGCAGAACTACTATAACCATGTGCGACGTTATATGTGTATATTCGCTTCGTTTAACAGTACCACGGGAATCGTTTGAGCTGTGAATAACAAAGCACAACTTTGTATTCGGTATCAAAAAAAGGTCAGATATCTTTGGTTACATTTAGTTTTAGGAATTATTATGAACATCGACATAATTACTTATCTGTATTTTCCCCCACCAACCAAGTTCGAAAATTCAGCGCCGAAATCCGGAATTCATAGCAGAATCAAACACCATTTGGAGTACGAATATCGCCTCAGTATGTTATGTGAAAGTCGCGATGAACAACTATCGCCTAGCCGACAGTATAGGTGAATATTCGCATGGTTTAACAGTATCACGGCAACCGTGTGAGATATTGGAGAAGCAGACACACCTTTATAATCGGGATCAATAAAATGTAAGATTTCGTTATATACATTCAGCTGAAGGAATTATATTTAACATCGAAATATTTATATTAACTGTATTTGCCCCCACCATCGTAGTTAGAAAATTCGGAGCCGTTGTCCAGAGTTCATAGCAGAATCGTACTCCATTCAGAGTGCGAGTATCTTACCGGTACGTTACGTGCAAATGGAGAAGAAATAGTATCTCCAAGCGCGACGTTATATGTGTATATTCGCTTGGTAAACGAGTATCAACGGAAACGTTTGAACTTTGAATAACAAAGCATACCTTTGTATTCGGTCCAAAGACAGGTAAGATTTCGTTGGTAACATTTATTTGTTGGAATTATTTCTAACGACGAAAC
>NW_017106084.1:0-200 GCF_001263275.1 Habropoda laboriosa
TATTGAAGAAGCAAGCACACCTTTATATTCGGGATCAGGAAATTGTAAGATTTCGTTGGATACATTTAGCTAAAGGAATTATTATTAACGTCGAAATGTTTAATTATCTGTATTTCCCCCCAACATCGTAGTTCGAAAATGCGACGCCACGTCCAGAATGCACAGCGGAATCAAACACCATTAGAGTACGAGTATCGTAC
>NW_017106084.1:1667-2609 GCF_001263275.1 Habropoda laboriosa
GCGAAGGACTACTATCGCCTAGACGACGTTATATATGTATTTTCGCTTCCTTTAACAGTAACACGGGAACCGTTTGAGCTATTGAAAAAACAAACCACAAATTTGTATTCGGTACCAAAAGAAGTTAAGATTTCGTTGGACACATTTAGTTTTAGGAATTCTTTTACCTTCGAAATATTTATTTATCTGTATTTTGCTGCGACCTCGTGCTTCGAAAATTTGACGCTAGGTCCAGAATGCATAGCGGAATCAAATACCATTAGAGAACGAATATCGCCGCTGTAGGTTATGTTAAAGTCGCGAAGGACTTCTATCGCCTAGCTGACGTTATAGATGTATATTCGTTTCGTTTAACACTAACACGGCAACCGTGTGAGCTATTGAAGATACAAACCACACCTTTGTATTCGGTACCAGAAAGTGGTAAGATTTAGTTGGGAACATTTATTTATTGGAATTACTTCTAAGGATGAAATATTTAATTATCTGTATTTTCCCCCTCCATCGTAGTTCGGAAATTCGACGCCGATGTCCAGAATGCATAGCAGAAACGTACGCCATTTAGAGGACGAGAATCGTCCCAGTATGTTTTGCGAAGGTCGCGCAGAATCACTATCTCCAAGCGCGACGTTATATGTCTATATTCGCAGGGTTTAACAGTAAAACGGGGACCGCTTGAGCTATTGAAAAAAAAACCACACCTTCATATTCGGTACCAATAAATGGTAAGATTTCATAGTCACAGTAAGTTTTAGCAATTATTTTTACGTCGAAATAATTAATTATCTGTATTTTCCACCCAGATCGTAGTTCGAAAATATGACGCCGGTGTCCAGAATGCATAGCAGAATCGTACTCCATTTAGAGTACGAGTATCGCACAGGTACGGGACGTGAAAATCGCGAAAAACTACTATCGCCTAGCCGACGTTATATGTGTATA
>NW_017106085.1:0-677 GCF_001263275.1 Habropoda laboriosa
ACGAAGCGAATATACAAATATAACGTCGCACATGGGTATAGTAATCCTGCGCGACATACGCATATCAAACTGGGACGATTAACGCCCTCAAAATGGCGTACAGTTCTGCTATGCATATTGGCCGCCGGCGTCAAATTTTCGAACTACGATGTGGGAGGAAAATGCAGATAATTAAATATTTCGACGTTAAAAATAATTCCAAATACTAAATCTGACCAGCGAAATATTATCATTTCTTGATACCGATTACAAAGGTGTGTTTTGTTTTTTCAATAGCTCAAACGTTGCCCTGTTACTGTTAAACGAAGCGAAAATACACATATAACGTCAGGCTTAGAGATATTATTTCTTCGCGATTTTCTCGTAACGTACCGGTACGGTACTCATACTTTAAATGGAGTACATTTCCTCTCTGCATTCTGGACACCGGAGTCGAATTTTCGGACTACGATGTTGGGGAAAATACAGATTATTAAATATTTCGAATTTAAATACAATTCCTTCAGCTAAATGTAACCATGGAAATCTTACAATTTTTTGATTCCGAATGTAAAGGTGTTCTTGGTTCTTCAATATCTCACACGGTAGCCGTGTCACTGTTAAACAAAGCGAATATACACCTATAACGACGGCTAGGCCATAGTAGTTCTTCGCGACATTAACATAACATACTGCGG
>NW_017106086.1:0-288 GCF_001263275.1 Habropoda laboriosa
TACAGCACACATTTGTATTCGGTATCAAGAAATGTTAAGATTCTGTTGGTCACATTTAGTTTTTGGATTTATTATTAAATTCGAAATATTTAATTATGTGTATTTTCCCCCACATCGTAGTTCAAAAATTCGACGCCGACGTCCAGAATGCATAGCAGAATCAGACACCATTAGAGTACGAATATCGCTGCAGGATGTTATGTGAAAGTCGCAAAGAACTACTAACGCCTAGCCGACGTTGTAGGTGTATATTCGCTTCGTTTAACAGTAACACGGCAACCGTGTGAG
>NW_017106087.1:0-600 GCF_001263275.1 Habropoda laboriosa
CTGCACACGACTGTTTTCTCTTTATTAGGCCTGTTTCGCCAATTAAACTGTGATTTAACGAATCTAAACTGAAATACTGCTGTCATCTCGGGACATACCACGTTTCGCAGTACTGCACTTGTCTGGTTTCTCGTTATTTTGCATGTTTCCCCACGTAAAACGTGTTTTAACGAATATAAACTGAAATACTGCTGTTTTCTCGCGACAAACCACGTATCGCTGTATTGCAAACATCTGTTATCTCTTTATTATACTTGTTTCGCCACGTAAAATGAATTTTAACGAATATAAACTGAAATACTGCTGTTTTCTCGCGACAAACCACGTATCGCTGTATTGCAAACATCTGTTATCTCTTTATTATACTTGTTTCGCCACGTAAAATGAATTTTAACGAATATAAACTGAAATACTGCTGTTTTCTCGCGACAAACCCCTTTTTGCAGTGCTCCAAACATCTGTTTTCTCTTTATTTTGCTATTGTCGCCAGGTAGAACGAGTTTTCTCGAATATAAACTCAAATACTGCTGTTTTCTTGCGACAAACCACGTTTCGCATCAGTGCAAACGACTGTTCCCTCTTTATTTTGCATGTTTCGCA
>NW_017106088.1:0-701 GCF_001263275.1 Habropoda laboriosa
CTGTAAAACGTATTTTTTAAATTTTCATTACGAGCTCAGATAAAAGAGTTGTAAAAAGTGACCACAATCTGCAATTTTTTCAAAATTTTTTGTACACGTCATCTAGTAAACTAATCTTTCGTTTGGTCGTTTGGCCCAATTTTAAAAAAGTCATTCCGTTTTATAGGGTGGCCTAATACTTATGCACTGTAGTGTATGTGTGTGTGTGTGTGTGTGAGAGAGAGAGAATACCTTGCAAATAGGACAGGCTCCTGCCAGGGAGACCTCTAATGTACACAGTTAGTTTTTCTATATTTCTTATGTCTCTATATTCCCTAATGTACACAGTTAGTTTTTCTGTACTTCGTGTGTCTCCGCCGTGCCGTGTCAATCACGTTTAACGCGAATCCTAATTGGTTAGGCCCTGATGTCGAAAGCACCATAAATTCACGTGCCAAGGTAGCTTTAAGTTAGCATTAGTTAGTATTAAAGCGAGTTGCCAATAAACTATTATTCCTACATGTATTCGTTATACTACGAAATTCTAGAGTAAATCATTTTTTCTGGATCTCAATATTATTGCAACGACTGTTTAGGTTTGCTTCACATTCAACGAGTGTCCTAATACTTATGAACGGAAGCGTACGTGTAATATTTTAGTAAGCACTTAAGTAAGCTCTCAAAGATTACGCGTACGCAAAATATAATATTTTTCTTCTTTT
>NW_017106089.1:0-622 GCF_001263275.1 Habropoda laboriosa
TTCGCGTCTTCTAAATGGCGTACGGTTCTGCTATGCATTCTGGACGCCGGCGTCGAATTTTCGGACTACGATAGTGGGGCAAATACAGATAACTATATATTTCGACGTTAAAAATAGGTTCTTTAGCTAAATGTGACAAAGAAGTCTTACCATTTTTTGATGCAGAATACAAGGTTGTGCTTTGTTATTCAGAGCTCAAACGGTTCCCGTGTTACTGTTAAACGAAGCGAATATAGACGTATAACGTCGCGTTTGGAGATACTATTTCTTCTCGATTTGCACGTAACGTACCGGTAAGATACTCGCACTCTGAATGGAGTACGTTTCTACTATGCACTCTGGACATCGGCGCGGAATTTTCGAACTACAATGGTGGGGGCAAATACAGATAATTAAATATTTCGACGTCAACAGGATTGCTAAAACCAAATGTGACCAATGAATTCTTACCTTTTTTTGGTATCGTGTTATGCTTTGTTATTCAGAGCTCAAACGGTTCCGGCCTTAATGCTAAACGAAGAGATTATACACATATAACGTCGCACATGGTTATTGTAGAACTTCGCGACCTCGCCTATCATACTGGGACGATTCGCGTCTTCTAAATGGAGTACGTTTCTGC
>NW_017106090.1:0-503 GCF_001263275.1 Habropoda laboriosa
ATGTTACCATTTTTTAATACCGAATACAAATGTGTGCTAGGTTCTTCAATATCTCACACGGCTGCCGTGTTACTGCTAACCGAAACGAATATACACATATAACGTCGCACTCGGTTATAGTAGTGCTTCGCGGCCTTCGCATGTCATACTTGGATGATTCTCGCACTCGAAATGTAGAATGATTCTGCTATGCATTCTGGAATCCGCCGTCGATTTTTTGAACTACGATGGTGGGGGAAAATACAGATTATTAAATATGTCGACTTTAGACATAATGGCAACAAATAAAAAGACCAACCCATATCTTGCCTTTTTTTTGTACCGAGTACGAAGGAGTGGTTTGTTTTTTCAATAGCTCAAACAGATCCCGTGTTACTGTTAAACTAAGCGAATAGACACATATAACGTCGCACACGGTTATAGTAGTTCTGCGCGAAATACCCATATCATACTTTGACAATTCTCGTCAAACAATTCATCGTTCTTGACAATTTTCGAACTAC